>NW_007726122.1:1258955-1269072 GCF_000696425.1 Galeopterus variegatus
TGGCGGCGGGGCGAGGACGCGCCGAGCACAGGGGCGCTGGGGGCCGGGCCGCCGCGGAGCGAGCGTCAGAACCCAGCCCGGGAGGGGAGGCCGCCTGGGCCCGAGGTTCTGGAACGGAGGGTGGACGCGCAGTGCAGAATGGGGACGGGAGGTCATCGAATTCCTTGCTGGCTTGTTGGGCCGGCCATCCTCCCGGGCGTGCCTACGACCCTCCTTCCCTCTGTCCTCCAGCCTGGGCTGGGTTCTGGTCTTGCTGGGTGATGTCCTGACATAAACTTCTTGTCTCTTGCCCCGGGGTGGAAAATTAGAAAAAGGCGCAAAGGTGACCCTTCTTCACGTGCCGCGGCTTGGGGAGTTCGGGGTGGATTTCAGTTCCATCATATGTGCCCTGCTCCCTGGAGAGATGGCCTTCCCTCCATCGCTGTGCCCTGTCTGCATCCCCATGTTCTGTGGCATGGCAACTACCACAGGAAGTCTTCCTTGACCCCCAGAGAAGGCTGCCACATAGACATTGCTGCCTCTGATTCCCCACTCCCTCCCCCATTAGACCATGAGATCCAAGGGGGGCCACCTCTGATTCATCCCAAGTGCCCTCAGCGCCCAGCATGGGGCCCGGCACAGAGGAGTGGGCGAGGGAGTGGACTTCTCCCTTGCAATCTCTTGCTTTCCCTCTGGTAACAGATGCCAAAGAGTTCCCCTTTCCTCTTTCTTTTCCTCTTCCACTTCTGTTTTCAGGCATGATATCATTCATTCACTCACTCACCAAACACTGACTGAGGACCAACCATGTGTTAGGTACCCTGAAGGACAAGGCCCTGCCCTTTGGTGAACTTACTGGCCAGTGAGAAATGATAATGTCACGCGTTGTAATACATGTGTGTCAGGCACCCACTTTGTGCTGAGTAATGGCCAAAATCCATTGAGTTGGCAAAGGCTTAATAAAGGCTTGCTGAGGACCTTTTCCTTTTGTCATTGCACTCAATGATCCCTGGTGCAGCTCCACAGTAACCACCCCCATTTATAGATGTACAGACTGATGCTCAGTGTGTTTGAGAAGCAGCATGATGCTGTGGAAAAGGTCTAGACTGGTAATCTAACATTAGTTTGCTGTGTGAGCTTTGTCCATTTTCTTCCCCTCTCTGTGCCTCTGTATCTTCATCTGTAAAATGGGGGAGTTGGAACTGATGGTCTCTGAGGTCCAGTTGAGTGAGTGGTCTACAGGGAAGATGGAGCCAGAACTCAGGTCTTTGGTCCTGGCCCAGTGCTCTCTGGTCTTACAGTGTGACCACTGAGGGGGAAAAAAATGCTCTCCCTCCTCAGCTTTATGAGGCTGACAGTGAGAATGGAGCACTTACTATGTGAGAGGACTGTGCTCACTGCAGCTGTAAACAGGGTAGGAATAATTACTGTTTCCCTTTTGCAGATGGAAAAGGTGAGAGGTTAAATAACCAGTCCAGTGTTACAGAGCCAGTTATTTGCAGGGCTCGGATTCAAACCCAACTAGCCTGGTTTCAGAACCTGTGCATTTAACCACTCTGCTAATTGGCAGAGGCAGCACATAAACCTTCTTAGATCTCTGTCCTGCTCTTATACCTCACCTCAGTCTAAGTCCCTCCTCTCTTGCTCTTGCAGCTCCAAAACTCAATCTGCATGTTTGCAGGGCAGCCGGAACACTGATTTTTCAAGGTGTCTTTTCTTCCCTGGCCTTTCCCTCCTTACCTTGGTACAGACAGCTGAGAGAAGATTCTGCCAGAAAGGAGAAGCTGCTGTAGGAACCTGGATCCCTTCTTAGCTTAGTCCTAGCTGGATTCTTGTATTGGGTAATGATTTTCTAGAAAGTGAAGGGAGGATCCAGTCCTTGTCTTTTAGGAACAAGCTCTCACTATTCATGATCAAAGAAACACAGTTTGAACAACACAGGGTTAGGGGAGCTGACCCCCCATGCAGTTGAAAATCCATGTATAACTTTTGACTCTCCCAAAGCTTAGTTACTAATAGCCTCTGTTAACAGGAAGCCTTACTGATAACATAAACAGTCAATTAACACATATTTTATGTGTTATATGTATTATATACTGTAGTCTTAAAATAAAGTAAGCTAGAGAAAAGAAAATGTTATTGAGAAAATCATAAGGAAGAGAAAATACATCTACAGTACTGTATTTATTGATACTATAAGTTTCTTTAATTGAAAGATATCTGCATAAGTAGCCCTGTGCAGCTCAAACCTGTGTTGTTCAAAGGTCAACTGTAGTTTATTTTAGAGTTCTTGGCACCTGTCTTTCTGTTCCTCAAAAGGGGTCTGGAGAATCTGTCTCCACAGAGATACCCCCTTTTCAACAATACAGATTTAGGACTATCCCTTATATGGGATAGTCCTAAAAGGCAGGACTGGAGAGGCCTTGGAAATCACATACAGTGATTTTAAATCCTGTCAGTTCAGTGTTCTCTCTTTCAAACAAATAGTTAGTAGTGCTTCCTTTCTAAAGTGAAATTTAGAAAAAATTTAATCTACCTACACACTTAATTTAAAAATCAATTGAATGCCCCAACTATAACAAAAAAGGGGCAAGAAAAGTAAAGTCATAATAAAATGATGTATTTAATCATGTAAATGCTTAGGCATGACTATACCAGCAAACACAATAAAGTAGTTAGTTGCTTGCACTAATGCATAGAATCTCCATGAACGCAGCAGCTACAGATGTGGACAGCTGTAGTTTTTGGCAATATAACTATCTCTGGCAGTGTTGCCATCAGTGAACTGATTTCTGAAACTGTGGATATGTCCTGATAAAATTCCAACGAAAGCGAAAAATCTTCCCTCAATTTATATGATGGTTGTATTCCTGGAAAAGTCAGTATAAATGAAAATGTCAAGGTTTTGTGTATATAAGTAAAAGAGAGTTAGGTTCATGGCTCAAATATTTATAGAGGGTCTTCACCAACCCGAATGTGTGGTGGATCATTCCAAAGATGTGTGAGACGCAGGCGACTCTTCACTGTGCTGGACTGTGCTGGGTGGCATCTCTGGCCCTGCCCACTAAATGCCATAACTCCTCCCCAGTAACAATAATAATAATAACTCATGGATTTCCCAAATCTCCTCGGATGTGATCACTCTTGTTGAGAACCACTGGAACAAATGGTCTCTCTCTAGGGCCCCTTCCTTTGGGAAGTTCTGTGAGTCTATTAAAAAGCAAAATCTGCATATATCGGGCACCTACTGTGTGTATGTATTGTACTGAGGAGATGTAGAAGCATGGCCAGATTTATATGTGGGGCTATGAAAGCTACATGACCCTGCTCCATGGGTGCCAAGCTCTCAGGGGGCCTCAGTCAGTGAGCACAGCCCACCTACATCTTGTCCATGTCTGCGATGCCCTCTGCCTCCTCCCTCATGCCCCCTAATCTAAATCCTGGCTCAAATGCCACCTCCTCCCTCCAGGATGCCTTCCCTGACCCCCCTGCCTCCCATACCAAACAGGTTCTCCCTGTCTCTGGGCTCCCATTGCCTGCTGTTTGGGGCTCTCCTACGGTAGTTTCCATGCTTGGACTATAACTCCATCCCTAGGCCTTGTGTCCCTGCCAGAGAATGGGCTCCACGAGGGCTGAGACTGGGTTCCCTTACAGGGTTATGCTTGGGATCAGAGCATCAGCAAAAGATAATGAATCCTTGAACCAAAGGATTCAGCTTAGCCAGCCACCCTTCTCTGTACACATCTTGTCCCTTTGAATTAAGCAAATGGCTTCCTTTTTCCTGTCCTCACTCCTGCTCCTCCTAGACTGACAGGAGATGCTTGCTGTGCAGGCAGCGCCATCTCATCTGGAGCCCACCAGCCTGCTTGCTTCGACCGGTTCTGTAGGCTTGGCATGATTTATTGACCCCATTGCCCAGATGAGATGAGGGAAGTGTAAGGTCACACAGCTGGCAAGTGGCAGAGATAGAGCTTGCACCCTCTGCTCTACCACCTTTGTCAATTAAACACTTCCAAGGCAGAGCCTCTTCCATGGGAGTCATTCATCCATTTACTGGCTCTTGACTTGGTGTTGGGCACTGTGGTCTTTGTGGTGGGCAAGTTCTGGCAGTCCTCTTTGTTTTCCCCTAAGGAGTTCTGTCTCCCGAGCCCCAGGACAGGATGGGAGGGAAAGTCAGATGCCACCAGGGAGGGACTGGCCACTGTTTTCCAGCAGGTCACCAAGGAGCAGCTGTCTTCTTTGTACCTGTTCCACCCCACCCCCCTGTTTCAGTGAAATTTTTACTTTTACCCATTCACTCTGCAAGTATTTACTGGGTACCTGCTGTGTGCCAGGCACTGTTCTAGGCGTTGGGGACAAAGCAATGAGCAGGACAGACAAAAGTGTTTGCCTTTGCCCACCTGAGTGCCATTCAAATGAGGGAGAATAAATAAATAAGGAAACAGCATGTTTTTAAGTGCTCTGCAGGGTAACAAAGCTAGGTATGGAGACAGGGAATGAAGCGGGGATGGGGCAGGATATCTGCTATTTTATGGAGAGCGGTCATAACGAGGAGATGACATTCGAGCAGAGACCCTCAGGGAGGGAGGAGTGAGCCAAACCGATGTCTGGGGGAGGGGTGCTCCAGAGAGAGGAAACTGCCAATGCAAGGCCCTGGGCAGAGTATGCCTGGCACCGCTGGGGAGCAGGAAGGAGGCCGGTGTGGCCAGAGCAGAAGTGGGGAGAGTGGGAGGAGAGGAGGCCAGAAAGGTGGGGCTGCAGGGGGAATATCCGGACACAGCAAGGCCCTGTAAGCTATGATAGACTGTGGATTTTGCTCAGAGTGAGATGGGGCACCAGTGGATGGCAGCCTAGAACCTCTAATGGGGAACTTCAGAGGTGTGTTCTGTCCCCTACCTCCAGTGAATCACTAACTCCAGCAGACTTTCTCTCCTAATCATTTTTCGAACCTACCCCCTGTTCTTGGTAGTCATTCCCACCATTAGCTCTCTCCTGGGTGAGGGACCCCCCACTCGCCCCTGTGCTTCTGTCTTGACTCCTTCCAATGGGGTCTCTACACTGTGGCCAGATCAAACCATATGAGTCCCCACTACCCCCCAACCTTTTGTGTCTGGAGTGCACTGTGTATGACCAGACAGGGGGCCGACTGTTTGGAACAGAGACTGGGGAAAATCTGGGATGTGAGGATTGGGGCTACTGGAAGGAGGGTTGTCATTTTGCAGGGAAAGGAGGCACTGCAGTGCAGGGGGTGGCTCACAGCCCCTCACCACCCTCAGCAAGTTCCCAATCCCTAGCACTGTCTCTGGCTTCAGCAATGGCTCCCCCCAGAGGCGCCTGCTTTATTTATGGCTTCTTCCCACCTCCCCACGGGTAGAGGAAAGTTCATTAGTGTGTTTGTATACTGCCAGCTCTGAGCAGATGCAAGGCTTATTTGCAAACTGTCATTGCCCTGGCCTCCTCCAGAGACCCTCATGCTGGGCTCAGCCTTGTGCCTCCAAGAGCCACCTCCCCCAGGCAGCCAGCCGGGGTGAGCTGCTTTTCCCTGATTTCCCAAAGCTCAGTCTTGGCTTGGAGTTGGGAAAATTAAATTAAATGCAGTGAAGGAGCCATAACAGCACATTGGGTCATGTTGACAGTGGAGAATGAAGTTCTGTCTGTTGATAGGAGCTCATTGGTTGGGCATAAATTAGGGATGCATCCAGAGAAAGCGGAAAATGCCCTGAGCCGAAGGCCCAGGATCCAGGTTCAAGTCCCTGTTAGGCACTGAGTGTCTTGGTCACTTTGGGCAACTGTTTACTGCCCTCTGGGCCTCAGTTTTCAAGCTGTACAAGAAGCTACAGATGATCTTGGAATCCACTCTAAGCTCTAAAATTCTCTGAACTGAATTTCGAGGACATTTCTCTCATTCAAGTAGTCAGGGAAAAAGTGGTTTTCCCATAACTGCTCGGCAATTCTGGAAATTGCTTAGAAGCTGGCCTTGGTGGGATAAGAGGTACCGAGGAGTTGAGGTGCAAGGGCTCTCAGTCTCATCTGGCCTGATAACTCTGCTGTGTGACGCTGGGCAAGCCAATTCCATCTCTCTGAGCCCATTTTCTCATCTGTAAAATGTTAGCCATAATCTCTTGCCAATCTCCTGAAGTTGTCATGAGAATCAGATAAGCTGATGAATGTTTTCACACTCAGCAAGAACACGTATATTTGAAGGCTGGTAGTTATTATTATTGTTGTTATCATTTTCAGATGTGCTTTCCCCAGTCTAGGCGTACATGCTTGCCAGTGTAATGCAAGAATATGCCTCGTATTGAGTACAGAGCCCAAACCAGTCAATTTAACCAAGTAAAAGGGAAACTATAGTGCATCCATGCAGAATGAAAAGCCCCTCTCAGAATTCGTGCTTGCTCAGTTTTACTCCATCATAAATCCACCATTCATGTGCGTGGCTTTGGTGGGAAAACACACCAGAAATACACACAAAAGCCTCTTGAGTTCTTTTCAGCTGGGACAGGAGATGACACACGTTGGCAGACAGAGGCTGATCTCTGTGTATCTAAGAGGAGTCGAGCCAGTCTGAGTATATCTAACAGGTCAAGCTCTGAAATGAAGAAGCAATAAGCCAGTGAAATGGTACTATCACCGAAACATGATTGATCAATTGAATTCTATCAGAGACAGTGGACAGTGAGATTAACTCAGGCCTGATAGGTTCAATGAGTTAAAGCATGATGTTCATTTCAGCTTCATTTCACCAGTCTTTGCTTGTGAAATTGGTCAATCAATAGAGGTTGAAGATCATATATATATATATATATATATCGGGGACCATCTTATGGGGAATATAATCTCGGTAGTTGGCTTCTGGCTGGGGCTGCCTGCTGCGGGTAATGGAGACAGAACAGGGACTCCATCAGCCCCATCGAAATGGCCTGATATCTTCTCCAAATGAAAAGTATTTTTGGACCTCTGATGATTTATCTTTTTTTCCTCCCTCTCACTTTGATCTACAACAAAACTCATACCCATCTTGGAGAAATATAGTGATTTCTCCTGAAAACATTTGTGCAATGATCAGACAGATACACTTCAAAATATGAACCTTCTTTTTAGTTATATTGTCCTCGGGGAAAAAAATACAGTAATTTCAAAACTCAAATGGGGGTAATGCAAAGATATCAGAGTAAATATGATTTTTAAACCCTTTTATTTATTTCCACACAGTGGGAGTGGGGGACAGACTGCTGTGTGCGTGTAAGCCGAGAAAAGGATGCATGCAGAAGTCCTTCCAGGTGTAATTAAAATGAAGCCTTTAGCATTCTTTGATCTCATTTAAAAGCATAATTCACAGAAACAATCACCCTTTTGCTCCTAGTAATATTTCATTTGCTTTGGAATATTTTCACTATGGTGGTTAACATCCTTCCTAATTAGTGTGCATATCTCTCTGCAAGGTGGAGTAATTAGGTACTACTGTTCAAGGTAATGAACTTGGACAGTATGGATTAGAGAAAACAGACTTGTCCTGTGGCATTGCACAAGGTATTACTTCCTTTCTGCCTATTCTTTGAAGTTATCTTCATTCATTTAAGCACAGAGAAATCCTTTCTCTTCATACCAGCACCATGAGAGTTTCAATAATGTGTTTGCACTGTTTGTGCATCAGAGTGAATATTAGGTTCTGGGTAATGAGTAAAAGTGCTGAGTGGCTAGCAGAGAGGAAAGAGCCTTGCATACTTCACTCCCCCTCTCCCAACTCCTGTATTCTAATCATTCCAAATTACAGCTGTTCCAGCCACCTTGACTTTCTCATGCCTCCAGGCCTTTGCATATGCTGTTCCCTCTGGTTGGAATGCACTTCCTCTTCCCTGCCCCTTTCTTTGGCTAACTCCTTCTTACTCATCCTTAAGACTCAGACGGGGCCGGCCCGGTGGCGCACTGCTACAGTGCGCCGCTTGGGAAGCCTGGTGGCACTCCCGCCAAGGGTTCGGATCCCACATACAGACCAGCCGCTCACTGGCTGAGCGAGGTGCGGGAGCAACACCGAGGGTTGCGATCCCGTTGCCGATCCCGGTCCGGGCGCGACACTGAGGGTTGCGATCCGTTGCCGGTCACAAGAAAAGACAAAAAGGGAAAAAAAAAAAAGACTCAGGCTACATCTTTTCCAGAGGGCCTTCCTGGACCACCTGTGCCCCCAGGCTGGATTAAATGGAGTGATTTAGTGGAGGGTTAGGGGCAGACTCTGGAACAGACTGCTTGGGTTGAAATTCTGGCTTCTCCACTTCTTAGTTGTGTGACCCTTAACCTCCCTATGCCTCAGTTTTCTCATCTGTAAAATGGGCGGGGGCAATAACGGATTTGACATCATAGGGTTTTTGTGAGGATCCAATCGGTAAGGTGCTTAGAGCAGTGGCTTGTAGAGTGAGCTCTGAGTAAGGTTTGGCTACTTCCATTTGGCTCCCGGAGCTGTGTCTGCTTCTCAGGCTGCCAGCATTTATCTTACTGCACTGTGATTGTTCACTTGTCTGTGTCCTCCACTCTAGGGCAAGGGCCCAGTCTTAAACCCGTCTCCAGCTCTGGTGTCAAGGGCAGGGTCTGATGCCCAGCATGTTGCTCAGGAATGAATGAATGCGTGAGGCTTGGAGCAGGAAGCAGGGGCTTCTTGTCTTAGGCCCAGCTTGCCTTGGATCTGCCGTCTGGTCCTGGACAAGTCCCTTTGCCACCTGGCCTCACCTTTGCCATCTCTGAGTGTGGAAGCATCAGTCCCTTGGAACCTTTCTCTCGCTGACAGCCTATGACTCATCGGGTAACACCTGGCACAATCAGATTCACTCTGGTTACACCTGAACGTATTTGGCAATTTTACAGTTTCACATTTTCTGGCTCTGAGATGAAAGATTGAGTGAAACTAATGGCTGGATAATAGTAGTTCCAATGGAATTTTCCTCCATGCCACTTTGATTTTGCTCAGTCTGTGGCCTCAGTTTAGAACGGGATTTAGAAAATCACCCGGAACATTGATTTTGGTTCTGGGCTACCATGGAACATTTCCAGCCCTGTCACCCTGGTCCCTAGCATGGGGACTGGCTCATAGAAGATGCCCTAGAAATGTTTTCCAACTGAATTTGGTTGCCTGTGCCTGGAGTTGCATCCCCTTATCTTGGACCTTGTCTGTTCACCCAGGCCTGGCTCAGATGGTCCCTCCAAAAAAATGGCGTTTTGCTGTTATTGTTGGACTCTGAGCAATACATGACTTGCTGCTTTTTCCTTTTGGTGTGTGCTGCCAGGAGGCTTAGAGCTCAATTGAGTTTTGGTAGTTTATCATCCTCTCTAGCTCAAAATTTTATGAACTGCCTCAAACCCTTCTTTTTCAGAAGCCGGCAGAACATAAACCCTTAGTTGTTCACTCTTTCCTCCTCCGGGATCACTTATATAATGGAGGTCACCCCCAGACAGTTTTCTCCCGAGTTCTCTGATGATGCCAGAGACTGTCTGACTGTTGAGCTACTCTGAACCATGCAGCCCAGTAACCCCTCAAGTCTTCTTAGGTTACTCATTCAGTCAACAAACACTAATTAGCGTCTCATGCTCAAGAAGAATCAGACATGGGCTTTGCCCTCAGAGAGCTCATACTCTTAGCAGGGAAGGAAAGAAAATGTGGCAGGTGTTATGCTAAGTATTTTACACTTATTCTTATTCAATTCTTTCATCAACCCCAGGTACCATTATTATCCCATGTTACAGATGAGAAAACAGAGGATTAGAGAAATTAAAGAAGTTGTTCAAATATCATGGGCTCATAAGAGACAGAGTGGGGATTTGAACCTGGGCCTGACTGAGTTCAGTGTCCAGGCATCGCTGGTGTGCTATACCACATTCATCACGTTCATCTTCACTCTGATGCATGTAGGAGGCGTGCAAGTGCTCTGCTGTGTGTTTGCTGCATGACTTGAGTAAGTTACTTAATCTCTCCATACCAGTTTCCTTAGCTATAAAATGAGAATTCCAAGAGGACCGAGCTCGCAGGATGGGTTGTGAAGAGTAAAATCAAGGCCATAGTGGTAGCCATGTGACTTGCTGAGACGACCCAGGAGAAAGTGATTAAGTCAGTCTTTGGACTTGGAGGCTACTACCTTCAGAGAGGAGA
>NW_007726122.1:1270015-1288595 GCF_000696425.1 Galeopterus variegatus
CCCCTCAAGTCTTCTTAGGTTACTCATTCAGTCAGCAAACACTAATTAGCGTCTCTTATGCTCAAGAAGAATCAGACATGGGCTTTGCCCTCAGAGAGCTCATACTCTTAGCAGGGAAGGAAAGAAAATGTGGCAGGTGTTATGCTAAGTATTTTACACTTATTCTTATTCAATTCTTTCATCAACCCCAGGTACCATTATTATCCCATGTTACAGATGAGAAAACAGAGGATTAGAGAAATTAAAGAAGTTGTTCAAATATCATGGGCTCATAAGAGACAGAGTGGGGATTTGAACCTGGGCCTGACTGAGTTCAGTGTCCAGGCATCGCTGGTGTGCTATACCACATTCATCACGTTCATCTTCACTCTGATGCATGTAGGAGGTGTGCAAGTGCTCTGCTGTGTGTTTGCTGCGTGACTTGAGTAAGTTACTTAATCTCTCCATACCAGTTTCCTTAGCTATAAAATGAGAATTCCAAAAGGACCGAGCTCGCAGGATGGGTTGTGAAGAGTAAAATCAAGGCCATAGTGGTAGCCATGTGACTTGCTGAGAAGACCCAGAAGAAAGTGATTAAGTCAGTCTTTGGACTTGGAGGCTACTACCTTCAGAGAGGAGGTAGCTTTTAAGATGAGTCTTGATGGGAACAGAATGAACAGTGGCATCGGGGAGACCCTGACTCGTGCAAGTGCTCTGCTGTGTGTTTGCTGCATGACTTGAGTAAGTTACTTAATCTCTCCATACCAGTTTCCTTAGCTATAAAATGAGAATTCCAAGAGGACCGAGCTCGCAGGATGGGTTGTGAAGAGTAAAATCAAGGCCATAGTGGTAGCCATGTGACTTGCTGAGACGACCCAGGAGAAAGTGATTAAGTCAGTCTTTGGACTTGGAGGCTACTACCTTCAGAGAGGAGATAGCTTTTAAGATGAGTCTTGATGGGAACAGAATGAACAGTGGCATCGGGGAGACCCTGACTGGAGGGGCAGATCATGGAGGCCTGGGGGGGCTTGGGCTTTGTCCCACTGGAGCCTTGGAAGGGTTTTCCTCATGAAAATGATGATGACAGCAGCTAACATTGTTTGGACACTAACTTCGTGCCAGGCACTGTGCAAAGCACATCGGGGGATTATTTCACTTAGTACTTACAAAAGCCCCGTGGACCATCCTGTATACCATTGTTCCCAGTTTACAGGTGAAGAAATGGGGGGCTTTCTTCTCATGAGCTGACATGAGGAATAAAGAGCAGTGTCATGAGCGCTGGATCTGCAGACGAGATCTCGGTACAAATCCCAGCTTCACTATTTATAAGCTGAGTGACCTCAGTGACTCAACCTCTCTGAGCGACCTCAGTGACTCAACCTCTCTGAGCCTTAGTTTTCTCATCTGTAAAATGGGATAAGAATACATACCTCACACAGATGTTCTCAGGACCAACGAAATTAAAGGCTTTGAAAATGTAGTTTGTCCTCTGTATCCGTGGATTCTGCATTCATGGATTCAACAAACTGTGGATCAAAGGTATTTTTTAAACATTGTGTCTGTACTGAAAATGTATGGACTTCTTTTTTTCATTATTCCCTAAACAATACAGTATAACAACTATTTACATTCCATTTACATTGTGTTGGGTATTATAAATAATATAGAGATGATTTAAATTATACAGGAGGATGTGTGTAGGTTATATGCAAATACCATTTTATATTAGGGACCTGAGGCTCCGTGGATTTTGGTATCTGCAGAAGGTCCTGGGACCAATCCCCTGTGTATACCGAGGGATGACTAACTTGGCTGAGTGCCTGGCACTGAACAGTTATCCATCCAGGGTGAGGTCAGGGGGGCTTGGAGACACTTGTGTTCCCATTATCTCTGTTATTCCCCCTTCTTTCTTTGCTGAGGACAGATGATGCTCTCTCAATCTTATGCAGGGAATTTTGCTAACGTAGTCCCAGAACAAATCCCCTGTCCCCTTTCCCCTTTTATAACCCATGGTCATGCCTAGCCCCTCCTATGGAGAAATTCTGGAGCCACTACTGCCCTTAGCAAACTTTAAAAATTGCATCTGAAACAATTTCTTAAAGTTGCAATTAGCATAGTCTGAATTTGGTTGGTCTCTGCTTTATAGATTGCTTTCACAATTAGCCACTGCAGCTACCTGAGGAGACCAACTCCAAGCTCCCTGGGCTCACTTGACCCAAACTGAATGGCCCAGGTGATTCTGACTCTGATCTCCTGTGGCAGATGGCCTGCCAAGACCCGGCTTTACCCCCATTCTCACTGGGGGAGGCAGGTCTGGGAGTACCGTGGGTGCCAGAGTCCTGTGGGTAAGAAGCAGCACACTGACCCGATCTGGAAATGACCTTGGGCCATTGGGTAAGGAGAGGGGTGATGTACTGCATAAAAACAGTATGGGATCTGGGAGTTACTTGCACAATTTCAAAAAGCTTAAGGGTAAATGTATCCCAGTGGGAAAGAAAGAGATTCCATCCTGTTTGTGACTTTTCCCCAGAAACCCCAACAGGCCTTTCCTCACATGTATGTCCATTCCTAAGCCAAATATTGGCAAAGAGAACAGAACCCCCTTGGTTGGCTTCAGTAATCACTTAGTGGTGGAATGGATATTGGGGAGAGGGTCCCTTGCAAAAACTGCACAAACAACCAAAATGGGAAAATAAGTTAATGCTCATTTAATATTATTTAGTAGACAAAATCTAGGTGGATTTTGGAGGAAAAAAGGGTTAGAAATGACTGACTCAGCCTTCTTCGCTTTTAGAGGCCCAGAGAGGGAGAGGAACCTGCCTGGGCTCACACAGTAATTAAGGGCAGAGCTGGGGCTAGAACCCAGGTCTGCTGGCTCCCAACCCTTTTCCCACTGGGCCCTGCCACTGCCCTGCCATGCTGAGGAACAGCTGTGAGGATGAAGGAGGCTCTGTAAGGGCTCTGGCTTTGGTCCGGGCTCTAGAGAAATGGGGCTCTGAGAAAGGCTGGAGGCTGACCCACTGGCTCTAACCTCCTTTCCTGGGGCTCCTCAGCCTCCAACTGAGGCTGCTTTCCAAAGTCCATGGTGCCAGAAGGGATTTTGGAGATCCCTGTTTGTCTTTATTTTTTCCTCCCAGTGAGCATCTGCAGAAGTAAAGTGCATGATGATTTTTAAAGAAACAAACCAGAACCCTTTGAGAAAAATGCAAAACCCCTGAATCTGCTGTGCTCTGAAGAAAACGCAATGGGTTTATGATCTTTTAAG
Source organism: Galeopterus variegatus (assembly GCF_000696425.1). Classification (NCBI taxonomy): domain Eukaryota; kingdom Metazoa; phylum Chordata; class Mammalia; order Dermoptera; family Cynocephalidae; genus Galeopterus; species Galeopterus variegatus. Next base: position 1,273,260 of record NW_007726122.1, read on the forward strand.
ACACACAAGAGACAGCTTTCTCTTGACAGATGGGAATCTGAGGCTATTTTGCTTCCTCCCTCTTTGCGTGACCAGAACCGATTGTGTAAAGCTTTTAGCTTCAAAGCCAGCTTGTGAATAACATTGGTTTAACCTGAAATATAAAGCCAGCATTTCTTTGCTCCCTGAGACGGAGCTTCCTGCCCCTTGCTCCCCTGAAGCTGGCTTCCAGAATGTTAATTCTATGAGCCATGGTTGACTAAGCCCAGCACTGGGTCTATTACATATTATTTGATTTGGAGTAGAAAAAAAATGATTTAAAGATACCATGCCCCATGTATACCTTTGTACTTTTGCCCATGTCTGTTCATATATTTAAGCATACCATTCACATTGTGAGTTCAGATTTTTCTGGCTGGAATAAGATGGGAATGAGCACTTGTATAGCCTGCCTCCAAGACCACATTCTCTGTTAAGTCAGACAGCATCTTTGCAGTGCACGTGAAAAATGCTATGGAAGTTTACACGGGAGGCCTGGAGGTTTAGACCTGCCCTTGTGCAGGGGATGATTTTTGGTATTCATTTTTGTAGCTATCTCTGAGCATAGAATCTGTTTGGCCCATTCTCACTGTGTGCTGACTGCGTGCACCCAGGAGCAGGTCAGCATGTCCCTGCCCTCTACGAACCATGCACTTTTTGTCGGGGTACTTATCTTAGTTGATACTTGCACTGTTACCAGTCTGATTATTTTTCAATTAATGTTTGCCTTCTCTACTGAGCATAATTCTGTGAGGACAAGGACTGAGTCAGCTTTTACCAATCGCTGTATCCCTAACATTAGTGCTCACTAAGTGTGGTTGAGGGAAGAATGAATGAGTGAATGAGGCCACAAGGAGGGATCCTGACATTTGCAGACCAGAAGAGCACAGTGAAGGGCTGTTGTAACAAGTATTTGTTCATTTATTCCACAAATATTCCCTGCAGCGGAGACAGAGAGGAATTATCTGTTCAATGTGGGAGTGAAGGACCCAGTGGACTTGGCTCCTAAGATAAGGGAGAAAGTAGTCAGAGCCCAAAGAACGGGAGACAGAGAAACTGGCAGGGGAATGAAGGAAGGCGTCCTGGAGGAGGAGGCATGTGTGCTTGCAGGTTGTATCTGTCCTGGGAAACAATGCACATATCAATGAGGAATGTTTTCATTCCATGTGGGCACGTTGGGTCACCTGTGGCTGACAGGTCAACTCCAGCGCATCACCTTCAAACACCCACAAATGCAAAATGTTATCTTTGTACGTCCCTAGTCTCTACCAAAAGATGAGGCTTGGGAGTGGAGTTTGGAAAGTATGGCCTGACCTAAAGGAATGAGCAGTTCAGGCTCTGGGACTGAGAAGTGAGGGAGGCGATTGTTTCCCCAGCCCCCTCCCATGGTTCCCACGGCTCCCATGGTGAGGCTCAGATTGTCTCTGTGGCCTCCTGGCCTCTGTGGCTGTCTGGCTCAGCCCCTGCCAGCCTCTGCAGATTCTCCTGGGGTCTCTTCCCTCACTCCCCTTGTTCCTTTCACCTCCTTCCTCCCTAGGGCCCTTGGCTGGGCAATCTCCTCTGCCGGACATACCCTCTCCCACCACCCTCTTTGCCCTGCTGAGTCCTCACCCTCTACTCTCACTCCAGCCTGGCTCCCCTGCAAAGGCTTCTCTGGCCTCTCCCCCATTAAACATGGTCAGTTGTATCTATTTCTGTGCACTTTTTTCTCCTTAACATCAATCACAGTTTGAAATCCTATGTTTATCTGTGTGATCACCGACTAATGTGGGCTGCCCTCTCCAGATGGTAAGGAGAGGCCTGTTTCAGTCATCACTGTATCCCCTCTTATTATTTTATTTTTAAAATTCATTAATTTTTAAAATATTACCTGGTACAGAGTAAACATTTAACAATCTTTGTTAAGTCAAGGAATACATGACTATGTATTTAGGAGTGCCACAAGCCTTCTTAAGGAAATGACAAACTTGAGCCATTTTCTGTACAAAGTAACAGAGTAGATATCACCTCCCTCGGTAGAGGGGCTGGCCAGGGAGTGATCACAGGTGAGGGTGAGCCTGGAGAGGCAGGCTCTTCCCAGCTCACCGTCCTCCACTGGCAGTGTCCACATCACTGAGACAGCCTGGGTGTTCCTACAGGCTCAGCCCATGGGTGCCCTCGCTGACTTTCTGAAAGCCAGAGCAAGACGCAGCCCATCCTCTTCCTGGAAGACTCTGCAGAGGTCAGTGCAGGTCCTGGCGAGGCTGCCTGTGTTCAGAGTATGTGTAGTGTCCTCAGGTGGAGGGTCTCCATGGACCCCTGGCGCATACACTTGAGTTGGCACTGTGCTATGAGCCTTTACTATATGCTGGGCCCTACTCAGTGACCACATAGTGACCTTGCCCACAGTGGCTGTCAGTCGAGCCACCTTCTCTGAACTTCCCCAGTGGCTCTATCCTTCCAGGGCTCTGAGCTGTGGAAAGAGCCTCAGCCTGGGCATCCCATGGGAGAGGGATTGAGCCCATGGACATCTGTGGGAGGAAGGCCTGGCACCTGGGAGAAACCTCCCGGAGGGGCAGAGCTGGGGCATGTCTGATGGAGCAGCCTGAGTGGGAGAGAAGAGTTGGGCACTGCCCAGCAGGGAGCAGAGTGAGGCCCAGGAACTGGCTGACAGGAAGGAGGCTTCACTAGGAGCTTGGGGCCTGGGGAGTGCAATTGAAGTTGGTGGACAGAGAGAAGTCTCTGAAAAGTGGATGTAGTCTCTCTGGCAGGGAGAAACTGGGGAGCACTGGGGATCATAGCCAAGGTCAAGCTTTGTCAGGAGTGTCTGTGACTGGGGTGACCGGGCAAAGCAATAGCTGAGTAGGAGCGAGCTGAACCATCCGCTCTGGGATGTGTACATGTGCATGGAAACTTTGCCAACAGGGTCATTTGGTGTGGATGCTAAACAATGGAAGAACACCACTGGGCAGACAGACTGGACCATGAACCCCCACATCCTGCTAGTCTTGGTGACCTTGTGGGAATGGTCCTCATGCGGATGGGCCATGATGGAAGAAGTGTCTCTAAGGATGATATCTTGTGGGCAGGAGTAGGCACCTGTCTTGTGGAAGGCCAGTGTCACAGGCTGCCAGAGGAGGAAACCAGGCTTAAGGCTGGGGGACACTGGTCAGAGAGACCAGCTTCTGCCTTGGCCCACAGGTGGGGGTACCTGGTCATTCAGGCTATGGCCCAGCCTATGGTATCCTCATGGGTCCAAATTGATGTGAGATCTATTTTCTCAGGGGGCTCATGAGCCACCTCCGAAGTCCCTTCCCTTAGAGGACACTGGGTCCTCTGAGCTGCTGGCCTCCATGGGGACTCTGAAAGGCTAACACTCATGTGAACCCCCGAACCTGGTGTCACTGTTCAGATGTCAACCCTGCATTGCAGTTGCCCCTGCACAGGACAGTGGAGGCAGCACTGACCTTTCGCTGCATCTCAGTGACACAGGAGCCCATTGCTTCATGCTCCTTGATTTGGCCTCATTCCTTCCGTGGGTGAGATTTTGAGATGATGGATGAAGTCCAGGGTGGCAGAGTGCTGGCGGGGACCAGGGGCTGCCCCAGGCCTTTTGTAAGGGTTTCTTTCAGCACGAGAGCTGATCATGCCGCTGTTCCCCAGGGCTTCCCAATGGCACAGGCAGATGCCCTGTGCTGGGCTTGGCTTTCAACAGTGCCTCTGGTCAGCCCCACATGAGCATTGTGGCCCTAGAGAGCCCTGGGCAATGATGTGCCCCCAAGGCCATTTCCTCAGTTCATTTCAAACAGTTCAAGCCCAAGACTCACCAAAGATATTTCATCCCATTTGCCTTTTTTATTGATAATTCACAATATTTTCCTTGAGATGTAACCATCGTTTCTAGAGTCTGCTACAGTGTGAATAGTTAACAATATAGAACACATAGAGAATTTAATCTTGTACTTTCTTAATTTACATTTTTGAATAGGCAACACACTTAAAGTTCTGAGACAAAACAAAAGCAAACAAGAAGCACGCTGTGAAGTCTCTCCGCTCTCCTCCGTCCGCTCCGTTCCTACCTCCCTGAATGGGTGACCACTCTAGGTGTTTCTCACATATCCCTTGGATAGGGATATTATAGAAAGTCTTATTTGCTTCCTCTTTTACACCAAGGTTGTGTATTATACGTGCTGTACTGCACCTCGTTGATTTATTTTCACATAACAATGTATCTTGAAGATCTTTCCATGGTGACCCTCGAGGCAGTCCACATTCCTCGTTGTTGCCGCACAGTGTTCTGGGATGCAGGTGTGCCCTGGCTTAGTTAACCAATCCCCTACAAATAAACTCGGGTTGTCTCCAGTCTCTTGCTGCAAGAACTTTGTACATACGTCACTTGCCATACAAATGTTCTAACCAGCCAGTCTTCTTCCTAGTAGTGTTTTGTTGACTGGTCACATGATGTGGTAGCAAATGTCCAGGGTAAGGACATTAGCTCTAGGAAAACCTGTACCTTCAAGGAGGGTCTTCAGTACAGAAGGGGCAGTAGCACCTGGTTACTAAGCCTCTGAGTCAGTCTGAGCTTGAATCCTCAGGCAAATCACTCAATCTCTGTAGGTCTCAGTGTCCTCATCTGTAAGATGGGGAAAATAATAACATCGTTGGGGGTCATAGTGAGGATTAGATGAGATGACACATGTAAAAAGGCTTTGCACAGTGTCTGGCACATGGCTATGGAGGCTGGCTCTGCACCCACCAGCAGGTGACTTTGGGCAAGGCCTACCCTTACCTGAGCACCTGCCTGTTTCCTCTCTTGTCAGGGAGGGAGCTGGACTCAAGGGTCTCTCAGGCCCTCTTCCCAGTCTCAGGGTCTGGCCTGTTTTTCTTTAGCAGCTTGGATAACCTCCACTCACCTTCCTCTTTTGTGCTCATCAAAGGTATTCAGGAGTCTCCGGTGCCGAATGGCCACTCACTCCCGGGCAGAGATTTCCTCCGGAAGCAGATGCGGGGAGAGCTGTTCACGCAGCAGCAGCTGGAGGTGCTGGACCGTGTGTTTGAGAGGCAGCACTACTCGGACATCTTCACTACCACGGAGCCCATCAAGCCTGAGCAGGTACACCCTGTGACCCCCGCCCACCACTCCTGCCACTGTGGGGCAGGCCCGGGGCACTCTCCCGAGGGCAGAGGCGCCAGGTCCTGCTCAAAGTGGGCTTTTCATTGTTCTTGGCCACTCACAACCCCCAACGAGGTCTGGGGCTCCGGCAGCTTCTTGTCTGCTGCCTCCATCTCTTTGGCCAGCCAGGGCATGGTGACTTGTCTGGCTGTTCTGCCGCTGCCAAGCGGCGTCCTTTCCCAGGGCTCTTTGGACGGGGGGATGCAATGATCTCCTGGGCCACTTGAGATTGTCTTGGATCATTATCCCATCAGTTGGGTGATGGTTGAAATTTGTAACCACCCTCTGGCCTGGGGGCTCACTGGCTATAAACCATGTTATGATAGTACCAGTGTGTACCCCACTTTCAGCCCTCTTGTCAGGTCACCCTGTTTTTAGAGATTGAATCCAAGAGTCTGGAGATGAAGAAGTGACTGACAGACTCCCAGCTGGGTTATCTGCAAGAGAGGGAAGGAAGCAGGGTGCCACTTTTGCTGACCAGCCAGCCTGCTGTGGCCCCAGGCAGAGGTGCAGACACTACCTGTAGCTGTAGAGATAGGACCAGAAAGGCTACAGTGAGAGGCTCTTGGGGCCTGATTAAGGTCTCTATAGTACCAAATTCAACTCAGGATAATATTCTTTGATGCCATCTGTGCCAGGCACCGGGAACTAAGACATGGTTCTGGCCTGCCGAGAGCTCCCTCTGGTGGGTGAGTGAGAGATACCCTATGGGCGATAATTTTCCCCAGCACTTTCCCAGCTGGTACTGGTGGTGAGGCCTGGCCTCGCTCAGCTTCCTCTGAATGCAAATTAGATGATACTTCTGAAGTTTTTCTAAAGGGCCAATAAAAACAGTGTAAGCCACGTGCACAAGCTCCCATGGAGAGGTGAGGTGCTGGAAGGGAACTTGTGTGGAGAGGAGCGAGCAAGGCCTCCAGTGCCACCATCTTATGCCAGTCTGGCCATCTCAGAGCAGTTCCTATGAGGGCTCTTACGAACCATTTAGCCACTTTGTTTTCAGATGGGGAAACTGAGGCCCAGAGAAGCAAAGTGACTTGCCTAAAACCACCCAACAAGTCATGTGCAATACCCAGAGGGCTGTGGATTACAGGTGTGCTTGGTGCCGAGGAGGAGATGTCTAAGGTTCTCCAAGAGCCTAAAGCAGAAACTGAGCCAGCCTGGAGGCCACAGTGGCTTCCTAGGGGAGATGCATTCATGCTGAGCCCTGAAGGAGTTGGGCAGAACAAGGAGAAGGGATGCAGGGGTGGAGGGAACGTGCCTGCCAGAGGGAACAGTGAGTGCAAAGGCCCGGAGGTGAGGAGGGCGTTGCAGGAGTGAGGAGAGGAAAGAGAGCCAGTGTGGCTGGGTGCAGGGAACAGGGTGGGAGGTGATGTTGGAGAGATGGGCCTGCTCTTGTAGACCACGGTGGGGATTCCGGTCCTTCTCTTTTAAGTGGAGTGAAGACTGTGCTGGGAATGATGTCGTTGTAGGTGCTGGACAGAGCTGGTGCTGCACACTCTAGATCCTGGGGTTTGGGGAGAAGAGTCTGTTTCTGTCACAAACAGCCTCTCCCTACTGCTCAGTTTCATCTGACACAGGAGTAGAAGGAGGGGACTCAATCAGGAAAATTTCTTGGATGAGGCCTACCTTTCCCTCCAGAATCTGGGAGAAAATTTATCCTCTAACCAATGACAAGATCACATAATTTTAGAGCTAGCAGGGTCTATGGAGGCAAGCTTTTGATGCCCTCATTTTTTAGAGGTCCAGAGAGAGGACAGGGCTTGTCTGAGGTCACCCAGCAAGTGAGTGGTGAAGAGGAAGGGCCTGGGCTTCTGCACTCAGCCTGCCTCCACAGCACAAAGCCTCAGCATTTCTTTTAAGCCCCATTTACTTAACACAGACATTCAGTTTTAGGGATTCTCTGTGTTCCACATTATTCTCACAGAAACTCAGAATCTGAATCATAGTTCATTTAATTAGAATGCCCAGAAAGACTGGGCAGAGACTGTGGAGTAATTGGGAGGAGTCCAGAAGCCAGCCACGTATTCATTCACTCAGTTGCTCAGACACTCACATACTCATTATCCAACATGTTTCTTGCATGTGGACTGTGAGCCTGGCACAGTGCCACGTATTTAGGGGACGGAGGGCTGAGTCAGGCATCAGCTCTGTCTGCCGTCTCACAGGGGCATTGTGACATGGACTCAAAACCCACCTGACAAGAGAGAAGCTTCTGTGGGTCCTGACAAAATGTTGAACCAGGGAAGGAGACGCTGCCTCAGTTGGTGGCATCAAGGAGAATGGTATGGATGGGGGGTCTTGAAGGACAGGTCCAATGGGCTCATGTAGAGATGGAAACCTGAGGGGAAGGGACCAGAATTACAAACTCTGTGTGGGCTCTGTTTCCAGCAGTGTCCTTCAGAATGATGCGGGCACGTCTGTGGGTGTCTCTGACTGTGTGGGCTCTGAGGCGGGGCCTGCAGACAAACGGTGCAGCAGGATAATGACTGACTCAGTGTTTTCTGGTTAATCTGCTTCGCCTCCCATTAATGTGCCTTAATGAGGAGAGATGGAAGGTGAGGCCACAGGGCTGCCCTGCACACACACAGGCACTGGACTATGAATGACATACCCTCGCGCCCGACTCCCAATCATTTTGGACAAATGATGGCCCAAGGGAGGGGCCACGGACCGGGAAGGGATGCACACCAAGGGTATGGGTTCCTTGAGCCCCCATGCTCTCTCTCTGCAAGGTGCTTATTCCGCAGGCCTTGCTGTGTGAGCCCCACAGCAGCATGGCGGTGGCGCCAGGAAGGAGGCCCTGAGCTGCTGGCCACGGAGGCTGGCCACCTTCCATTTGCAAGCAGATCAAGCTGTCTAAGTCTGTGTCTCTGTGGCCTGGTGGCCTAGGTGGGGGCCTTGCTGTCATTTTCACTAGGCAGCCTTGTGGGGAAGAAAGAGCATTTACTGGCCCTGGAGTTGGGGGAGCTTGATTTGAGTCCTGGCTCTGCCCTGTTGAGCAATTCACTTTTTCTCTGGACTTCAGTTTCCACATCTTTGGTAGTAGTGATCATGAAATTGATGGCAGCAACAACAACAGCAGCCGCAACAGCCTAACAATAGCAACACGACATTCCTCACCTCTGCATGATCATGGACGGTTTTCAAAGGTCTTTCACATCCAGTGTCTCATGGGACCCTCCATTTAAATGCGCACTAAGCAGGCTGGGCAAAGTTTGTGAGCCCCATTTTATAGATGGGAACTTTTTTCTCCCAGAGATTCACCCTATTTTCAGGCCCAGGGAGTTTCTAGGATTGTTGAGGCCACAAGGCTGGAAACTGGCCTCGGGATCTTCTGTCTTCATCTTATACAAGATGATTCCATGGGCTTCCATGTCCCAGACGATTCTAGGAGCCAGTTTGTTGACTGGTTGGTTTTCTGACTGGCCTTCTGCAGCTAGAGCCTGCCTGTCATTCCAGGCCTCTCGGAGTCTTGCATTGGCTTGGAGAGGTCACATCCTTCCGAATCACCCTCCCCGCCCACGGTTAGAACAGCCGTTCTTCAGGGCCAGGCGGGGCTCCTGCCTATCTCTTCCGTGAGCTCAGAGCCTGCCCCCACCTTGCTGTTTTCCCACCAAGATCTGCTCTGGCTACTGGCTTTCATAGGGAAACCTAGTAAACCCTTTGCCTGAGTGGAAGGGGTTAATGTAGACCCACTCCTGGGCAATGAAACACTTCCTTTTCAAAATGGTTATTGAAAAAGCAATTCTGTTTTCCCTACATGTGGAGTAAGTAAAAATCACCTTGGAGGAGGAGAAGAAAAAAAGAAACTGCTGGGGTGTGTGTGTGTGTGTGTGTGTGTGTGTGTGTGAAAAAGAAACTGTGTGTGTGTGTGTGTGTGTGTGTGAAAAAGAAACTGCTGTGTGTGTGTGTGTGTGTGTGTGTTTCCAGCAGTGGAATCTGTTTCAGTAAAACTCGCATTGACGCTGTCGTGGGCGCTGGGCTCCTGGCGGGAGCGGGTCCCTCCTCCGGCTGCCACAGGAAGGCCGCTGCCGAGCACAGCCTGCCGTATTTACTCTCGGCAGACTATTAACCAACACCAGGCTATTAATCTGGCTTTTGAGCCTTCACTAAAGCCCATAAAAGCTCACAGTTGTCAAATGGAGTTCATTTTAATTTCCTTTCAATCACAGTAAATTATTCAGGTGATAAATCAGCTGGAGCAGCCTCCTGGCTGTAATAGAAACCCTAATTCCTGGCTAATTATCCAGCCCATTGCTGCCAACAGATCAATACGGGCGCAAAATGGAACAGGCCCAGGGCCCTCCCTCCCATCCAGCCAGAGACAGAGAGACAGCTGGGGAAGGGGGACGTGCTGCTGACCTCCCAGGAAGTTCAAAGGTCACTGGGGGTTAAACCAGGAGAAGGCCTGTCCCTTGTCTAACAGAGGAAGCCATCAGAACTGCCTCCGGCTCTCATAAGCTGCTTTGCACTCTGAATGGTAGCATTTCTTCAGGCTGGTGGCTGGATGGAATTCTAGTGTTGCCACTCCTGTGGGCATCCTGTTCCTGGAAAGGGGCAGGTTTGTGTTTCTGAGCATGATTGAGCTTGGTCATCAGGGATGGCCTGAGCCCCGGCCATGAGTCAGGAAAAGGGCTGGCACTGTGGGGAGAAGGATGAGGCCCTGGACAGGTTTCCTTTCTTCAGGGAGCTCATTTTCCTCCACAGTGAATCCATGTCCCTCTATGAGGAGGTGGGGGAGAGGGGACAGAGGTGAGGAGACAGATGTGCCAGGCCAAGAAAGGGGGAGGCTTCCTGGAGGAGGTGCCCTGAGGGTGGCAGATGTGGAGGTGGTGGAGAGCTGGCTGGAGAGGGTGTGCCAGGTGGAAGGAGCAGCACGGGCAAGGGCACAGAGGGATGCAGGTGTGGGCAGGGAGCTGCATGCAGGGGCCTCGGTGGTTGGGATGTGGGGTGAGTGAAAGGAAGTCCACGGCAGTGGGGGCTAGAGAAGCAAGAGGGGACCCAAACCCCAGAGGGCTGGAATGAGGACGTGAGGAGGTTTGACTTTGCTCTGGGGACACCGTGCCCCACGCAGCCCTGGGGCTGTGGCCTGGACTGTTCTGCTCACGTTGGAAGCCACCTTCACTGGGACCTCTTGCCTCTTACCCTGTGCCATTGTTGGAACTTTTTCTTCCTGAAGCCCGTCCCCACATAAGAGCCCTTCATGGTTTCCCACCACTTCACACCCAGCCCCAGACCTTCTTCCCCTTCACAACCCTTCCCCGCCTCCATGTCCCTCTGCTTGCCCATGAAAAGGTCTGGCTGGGCCAGGCCTCACCCTCCCTGGGCTCACACATGCTGGCTGCTCCTCTGTCCGAGGGGCTACTGACGGTAGCCCTACCTCTCCCAGGGCTGGCGTGTGCATGCACGCGTGTGTACATGAGCACGTGAACACCAGGGGATGGCTCTGAACACGCTCGGTAGCGGGTGCTGTAGTTACTGTTACTTTCTTCATGTTGTTCACACTCTAAGCTCCTCCTCGCTGTTTCCCTGCATGGAACATTCTTTCAGCCTGTTTCCGAATCCTACCCTGTCTAGGCCCAGCAGGAGTCCTGCCTGCCCTGTGAGACCTTCACTGACCCACTTCGGTGACTTGTCTCTTGTCTGAGCGCACAAATGCATTGGGTTTTAATTATTGCTGTAGCAACTGTTGTAGCTACTGTGTATTCATTGCTTATCATGTGCCTGGCTCTATTCTGAAGAGAATCTTACTTGCTCCATCTCATTACAAAGTCACAACCACTCCTATGGTCCCATTGTGCAGACAGGACAACTGAGGCTTAGTGAGATTAGTGCAGTGACTTAGCCAAGGGCACATAGTAAGTACAGAGCCAAGATCGGAAGCCAAGTCCCTGGCTCCAGAGCCCAGGCTGGTAGCCACGGGACTACCCCCAGTTTCAGCACAGTCAGGCTGCCCATTGGTTCTTAGAGGTGGGCAGTTTCTTGGGGATACAACATGGAGGTACAGTCTACTCATGCTGGGAGCTGAACATGAGTTAGGAGGTGCTGAGCTGTACACAAACCAGTGTGGTCTCTGGAGGTAATGAGCAGCAGTCGGGGTGGTGACTGTCCTGTTCTAATCTGAGCTGACTCGTTGCCCTCATCTTGCCTTTCCCCTTGCAGGGCTGTGCTCACAAGGCTCCTCCTTGTGGTGTAGTGAGTTTCCTGTCACCAGAGACATGCAAGTAGAATCTATCCTTTTTCATATATGCCATATTAGAAGTTTAAGAATCCAGAGTGCTTGATAATGTAAATGCCAAGGTTCTTCCAACTCGAAAGAATGATTCTAAAGATAGGAAGTGAGAAGGGTCTGGTGGGAAGAGCAGGCATCAAAAGTAGAAGACCCTTTACACTGAAGCGTACGGGTGGGCACTGAAGGGCAGTCCCCAGGAGTCCTCACTAGAGTGGACAGCGAGGGTCAGCTTGGGCCACAGGGGACCATAGCCTTGAGCAGCAAAGGAGTGGAGGCTGCAAGGTCTTGGGAGCCCGTGGAGGACTCCAGCTCTTGTAGTACACAGAGCAGGGCTGGAGTTTCTGGTGAAGATGCCAGGCCAGAGGTCTGGATACTGGTGGCTGTTCGCCACCTCATTGCCTACAGATGGTACCTGGCATCCTCTGCCTGGGACTTCAGGGCCGGGTCCCATGGGAGAGTGGAACTGGTAAGTGTGGGAGGCAGAAAGTGGTATGTGAGGCAGTTAGTGAGGTGGTGGGGGCCAGATGTGAGGGGGCTTGCGGGACAGGGATAGGGCCTTGGGTTTTATCTTGAGAGCTAGGAGCAGCCTCTGCAAGATTCTAAACTAGGGAATAATCACGATTCAGTCCAACACAGATTAGAAGATTATTCTGGCTGCTGTGAGGAGACTTGGAGGGTTGGGGGACCAGATGGCTATTGCTAAGGTACAGAAGATGTTGCTGTACCCTTGGCTGGCCTTCTCTACAGTCCGTGGCATTGCCCAGGAACTGTGGCCATGATGCAGTGCTTCTGCCCTCTCCCCTCCACCCCAACCTCCTCCGACCTATCCCCAACCCCCAACTCTCTAGCCAGGCCCTCAGGGTCACTAGAGTTGAGCTCAAATTTGATTTTGAACTTCCTGATGGTCAAAGCAAAATGGGAAACAGTTTTGTTCTTCTCATTGTCCACCAGGGGAAGATAAGCCAATTCTTCAAAAGAAGCTGTGTTTTTTACTGACAGAGTGAAAATTTTCACGTCGGTTTCTAGTGGTCACAGTCCTCAACAGCACATGCAGAGGTCCTGCAGCAGGTTTTATAGGGCTCTCTCTCATAGGTGAATGTAATGACCACGTGTTAATCAGTGCATTTCTGCAGGCTGTGGCCACATGGCTCAATGTGGCCTTTCTAATATGCAGTCTTTGTAATAGCCCAATTCAAACAGAAAAATCCCAGACACTCTGGGGCAGCCCTTCCTAGATTTTCTGATTTGATGGTCCAGGAGGATGTGCTACTACCTTGGGGCTTTGAGACCTCCTGCTACCAAAAGTGTACCCCTGGGAAAGTGTTCTCCCCAGTTGGAGAAGTTTCAGTCTATAGAAAGGCACCTCAGATGGTCACCGTCAACCCAACTCCACCAGCTCAGCTCTTGATGAGAACAAGAATTTAGTAGTTTGCATTTGACTTCTTTGATGAGGTGTGTGGGGACCTGGGGATGTTGAAGGAGGGAGGAGTCATATGTTTTAGATGTTAAAGAAGCAGATGGTAGACTGGACATGCTTTTGTTCAGGACTTGCCAATCTTTTCCATGGCAGAGCACACATAGATGATGTTGATATTTGTATGGCACACTGGGGTAAACAGAGGGAGCTTGTGGCTGGAGGCATCTGGCCTGCAGGCTTTGGCTTCCCCAAGTCCCACTGGTCACCCAAAGGCAGAGAGGACTTCATATCCCGGCACACTATTTGGGAGGCTCTGTTTTTATGGACAGTAAAAGTTGAGGTTTGGGTGGAGCTTTGCATCTTCCTTGTCCTCCTCTCTAGGGTCGCCAGCCTAGGGAAAATAGACAAGGTACTGATTTGGGTATCTGAGCAAGTACTCAAATACTCCATACCTTCTCAGCCATTTCTGGAATTCTTTGAAAACCTGAGTTGGACAGCACCACTCATGCCAGAGGAGACCCAAGTGAAGCTTTTGGCACATTATCTGAATCTTACTGTCTTGTAGAGCAGACCCTCCATAGCTCCCACATAGTTGCAGGTAGAGAAAGATGGAAAAGAGACATGGCTGGGATTTCCCATGGGAAGCAGGCATGGCTTGACCTTGTTGCTACCTGGAAGCCTGAAGTTCCAGAGGAAGACTTCTGACCTCCAAGGCATAGCGATGCCACCCACTAGTGAACAAGGCTCAGTGAATGTCCTGGGCTCTGACCAGTCAGATGAGTGACTCCTCTTGTTGCAGAGGGAGTGGTCAGAGCAGGGAGGGGAGAGAAGTTCTCATCCCAGTTCCTCTGAGCATGGGGAGAAGGGGTAGAAATCTCTTCCTGAACACTGAGATTCTAAAGCAAGATTTAACTTGGATGTCATCTTGCCTTCAGAATGAGACATGGATTATTCTGGAATTCTTGCTCCCTAGATCTCTAAAGATCCTGGGTGCTTCTAGACCAGCCATATTCTCCCATATACTTCTAATGTCATCATTTCAAAGTGAACCAAAGGTGAAGAGTACATGGACACTGTGGGGCCTCAGCCCTCTTCCCTTCCCCTGCTGTCTAGAGTCTTGCTTGGGCATGCCCATTTGTTCCTAAACAACTTTTAAAATATTTTCTAAACAACTGAATATTCTGAGTATTCTTTGTCTTCTTGTGGATTAAGCACAAAGGTGGTTTTTCAAGAAGATCATTCTGCCTGTTTTGCAAGACTAGGTAATGTTTGAGGGCATGCTGAGCAAGTTGCATAGGGTAAAAAACATGGGCACCTGGGCTTTGGTGATGGCTCTTGGGCTAGTCTCTCTGGGTCATGGTTTCTGCATTTGGGGTGGGGTCGGACTGGGTCATCCTTCAGATCCATCCCAGCCCTGACATTCTGTGAGTGATAAAACAAATTGGAAATCCATCTCTTATTTTTATTTTGACTTGTTTATAGTTTTTCCTCCTGTCTGTTCCACTCTTTTTGTTGACAGGCAAATTCTGTGTATGGGGGGTTTAAAGATTACAAGCAAATTGTCAAAGAGCTGCCTGCACCTTGCTGAGATGTTCTTTCATTCATTTATTCATTCATTCATCCAGGAAATTTTTACAGATATGCCCTGTCAGTGACATTGACCACCTGTGCTGTGCCGTGTGGCATAAAGTAACAGCAATTGATGCAGCCAAAGGTACTGTGTGAGAATTGACTATTGGTAGAGATATTTTCCCCCAACAAGGCTAACCAATATTTGCAATTAAAAATAAAGACAAAAGAACAGATAATTCTAGTCCTATAGCTTGTTTGTTTTTAAGATGCACTGGAAGTTTGGCTTAAGAAATTTGGCTATTCACAAATCTCTTAAAAAAACCCACCACAACAAAAACAAACTTTTATTGTTCTGTAAATTATTTTTTAAAAAGTAGATTTCTGGTTCTGATAACAAAGTCTGAGCTATTGTAGGTTCCCCTGCCATCTCAAACAATAGAAACACTTGGTCAAATATAACAATAAAATATTTTTGATATATATCTGTGGTTGGAAGAAAGAGAAGAAATCCTCAGGGGCTGGAAATTAAGAGGGAGGTCAGAGCCAGAACTTTTAACTGTATGAGCTAATGTTCTGGTGCTCCAGGGTGCCAGTCCTGGATATAGTTCCTACTGAACAGTGGCTGGGCTTTTGATGCTGATGTTGGGACAAAAGATATGGCCTTAGACCTATGTGATATGGGAGTTGGAACTGAAACTCCTTCAAAAAACTTGGTAGGACTGTACTTCCCATGAAATGGGTGCTAGGCACATTTCACCTACAGGCCGGGCAGGGGAGCAGTAAGGAAATTCGATTCTGTGTGAGACTTAGAGTAGAACAAATGTTTTCCATGGGAAGTTTAAATCCCAAGCCTATGTCACATACAGGTGTGGCATCTCACTTTACATTATTCATAAGAAACCCAAGAATAGAAACTAATATAAAAACTGAATGTGTATCAGTGAA
>NW_007726122.1:1288911-1290962 GCF_000696425.1 Galeopterus variegatus
GATTCTGTGTGAGACTTAGAGTAGAACAAATGTTTTCCATGGGAAGTTTAAATCCCAAGCCTGTGTCACATACAGGTGTGGCATCTCACTTTACATTATTCATAAGAAACCCAAGAATAGAAACTAATATAAAAACTGATGTGTATCAGTGAAATCCCTGAGATGCCTTGCAGAAGCATATGAAAAACTCTGATCTGGATTCTTCCACAATCCTGTATTTATAGCATACCTACTGAAGATGACCTCTCAATTAAAAAAATTGCAAACCACACAAGGAAATGAGTGCAAATCAGGAGACATAACCAAGAATATTATTACCCTAAGCACCTAAGATAGTAGATAATTTGAAAGAGACTAAAATTATTGAAGAGATGAAAGAAGGACTAGAAATCATTACAAAAGAACAAAACACTGTGAAAAAAGAATAAACAGATTAGAAAAAGAACTGAATAAATTTTCTAGCAATAAAATTTATAGCTATCAGAATTAAAATTCAATTGATGAATTAACCAAATAAGACATAGCTGAATAGAAAATTAGTGATTTGGGAAATAGAGCTGAGGAAATTATCAGTAATGTAGCATAGAAAGCTAATGGCTTGGGAAATATGAAAGAGAGGGTAAGAGATAAAATAAAATATCATGAAAAGTCCAACAAACATCCTATATTGACCTGGAAAAATAAGATAGAAAAAAGAGAGGAGAGGCAGTATTTGAAGAAATAATGACTAAAGAATTTATAGAAGTGTTGTAAGACATGTATAATTGGATTTAAGAAGCATACTAAATCCCAAGCAAGCTAAATAAAAATAAATGGACATCTAGGAAAAACTGTAGTGAAATTGAAGACCATCAACAACAAAGAGAAAATTGTAAATGTAACCAGAGAGAAAGTATAACTTTTGGACTGTCAAGACACTCTTTTTCAGCGTCATTATAAGTCAGAAGACAACAGAAAATATCTTCAAGTGTTATGAGATAGTAGCAATCCACTTATACTAAGATAAATGATTATTTAATAGTGAAGGTAAGTAAAGACATTTTCAAACAAAGACAGGGAGAGTTTATCACTCACAGACTCTCGCTGAACTGCTAAATAATGTCCTTCAGTGACAAAGGTATGGGAGACTTCCAGTTTCAGCTCTGACAAGTGAAGAGCTTGGAAATCATCACTCCCATTTTGCAACAAGAAATAAAGCTGAACAAATGGAAAAAATAATCGGTTTTCTTGACCCATTAGAGAATTGAGGTCACAGGGCAAACAACTACTCCAAAATTTGGAGAGGCCTGAGGATACAGAGTTATAGCTGAGATCTGCCAGACATAAAACCTCACACTGAAGGTCTAGTTACTTCAGTTCCTATTACTCGATATATCACATGCAGCTTCCAACAAAAAATTAGGCAAGAAAAAGAAAAGAAGAGACAAAGTAAGCTTCACAACCAGACCTACATATGACCCAGATTTTGGTATTGTTAAACTGGGAATTTAAAATAACTATGATTAATATATTAAGGGCCCTAATGGAAAAAGTAGACAGCATGCAAGGACAGATGGTAATGTTATCATACAGATGGAAACTCTAAGAAAGAATTAAAAGGAAATACTAGAAATCAAAAACACAATACCAGAGATGAAGAATGCCTTTGATGGGCTCACCAGTAAACTGGACACAGCCAAGTAAAGAATTAGAGAGCTTGAAGATATGTCAATAGAAACTTCTAAAACTGAAATACAAAGAGGGAAAAAAAAAAAAGAATAAAAAAACAACCCCCCCCCAAAAACGGAACAGAACATTCATAACTGTGGGGTAATTTTAAGGGGAGTATCATGCATAATTAGAATGCTAGAAGGAGAAGAGAGAATGAAGAAGAAGAAATATTTGAAGTAGTAAAGGCTGAAAAATTTTAAGTTAATTTCAGATACTAAACCACAGATTCAGGAAACTTAAAGAATGCAAAGCAGGGTACATACCAAAATACTTACACTTAAGCATATCGTATTCAAATGTCAGAACATCAAAGACAAAGAGAAAATCTTTTTTTTTTTTTT
>NW_007726122.1:1291437-1294111 GCF_000696425.1 Galeopterus variegatus
CGAACCCTCGGCGGGAGCGCCGCCGCACTCCCAAGCAGCGCATTGTAGCAGTGTGCCACCGGGCCGGCCCAAAAGAGAAAATCTTGAAAGAAGCCAAAGGTAAAAAATCCCCTCCTTCCTTATAGAGGAGCAACAATAAGATTATGGACTTCTTGCCAGAAACCATGCAGGCAAGAAGAGAGTGGAGTGAAATATTTAAAATGTTGAAAGAAGAAACTCACTGACCTGGAAGTCTATATCCTGGGAAATTATCCTTCAAATATGAAGGAAAAAAAATAAAGACTTTCTTAGTCAAACAAAAACTGAAGGAATTTATCACCAGCAGACCTGGCCTGAAAGAAATACTAAAAGAAGTTCTTCAGGAAGAAGGAAAATTATATAGGTTAGGAACTCATCTACATAAAGAAAAGAAGGGAGACTGAGAAGAAATAAATGAAGGTAAAATAAAACCTTTGATTTTTCTTATTCTCAATTGACCTAAAAGGTAATTTTGTGTAAAGTAATAATAGTAACAGTGTATGGGGTGATTATTACATGTGGATAAGTGAAATGAATTGCAGCAATGTCATAAAGGGCAGGAAGGAGGAATTGGGATACTCTGTTAGAGGGTACCTGTACTACAATTGAAGAGGAATAGTGTTATTTGCAGGGGGACTTAGATTAGTTATAAATGTATATTGCAAACTCTAGTTTACATACCTAGAAGATATGTAAAACTTTTTAAAAAAGAAACATAATTGAAATGCTAAGAGGAGATAAAATGGAATCACATGACATGTTTAATTAAAACCAGAGAAGGAAGAAAAAGTGGGGAATAAAAGAAACAGAAGAAAAAAATAAACTTTTGAAGAAAAGTTGCAAATATAGTAGATATGAATCCAACTATATCAATAATCACTTTGAATGTGAATGGTCTAAATCTATTAAAAGACAGAGATCATCAGAGTATAAAAAAACACAAGACTCAATTATACTTGTATGTTGCCTGCAAGAAGGATATGAAATACAGAAGGGGAGAATGGGATTTAAAAAGCAGTGGTAACTGGGCCGACCCCGTGGTGCACTCGGGAGAGTGCAGTGCTGGGAGCGCGGCGGTGCTCCAGCCGCGGGTTCGGATCCTATATAGGGGTGGCCAGTGCGCTCACTGGCTGAGTGCAGTGCGGGCGACACCGCACCAAGGGTTGCGATCCCCTTACCGGTCATGAAAAAGACAAACAAACAAACAAACAAACAAAAAAAAGCAGTGGTAACCAAGTACATTGATAATTGAAGGATAATCTAAATTGGATTATCTAGTAAAGGATATTGACTGTAAAAGTAATGACTAGTTTTGGGGGTTTAAAACAAAGTAGAAAAAAAAGACAATAATAATCTGTAAAATTGGGAGGGGGCAGAGCTAAATTAAAACATCTTTAGATCCTTGCAATACTCAGGAACAGGGTAGATATATTGATAAACTTTAGACTGGGTTAGGTTAGCAATAAGCATAATCATTAAAGGCATAGTAATAAAATGTACAACTTCCATACCAGAAGAGGCCAAAAAAAAAAAAAAAAATACATAGAATACTCAGTGAATCCAATAGAAGACAGGGTGAAAAGGAAAGAAGGGAAAAGCATGGTAAATTTAAAATACAAAATTAGATAGTAGAGCATAGAAATGAATACAAATATTTGAGTAGTTTTAATAAATATAAATAGATTAAATTTGCCAGACAATAAGATATGTAAAATCACCAAAACCCAGAGATATGCTGTTTATAGGAATTAACCTAGAATGAAACGGTACTGAAATAGGACAGGAAAATATAGACAGGCAATACTAATCAAATAAAATGTGATAGAGAAAAATCACTTTCAGATGAAACAGACTTTATGGCCCCAAACATCCTCAAAAACAGAGGACCATTACTTAATGATAATGAGAACAATTCTTAGGAAGATATAACAATCCTGAACCTGTATGTACTTAGCAATGGAGTCTCAAAATATTTAAGGCAAAAATTGTCAATGAACAAATGAACAAATCCCATGTTATTTCGGGGAGACTTTGATACATCCCTCTTAATAATGAATAGATGAAGCTGCCAAAAAATTGGCAAGGACATTTGTAAGATTTGAACAACATAATTAATAAGCTTAATAAATAGATATGTGAAAGGATAAAAATTGGAGAATATGTGTGCTTTTTAAACACAAATGGAAGGAACACTTACAGAAAATGACTGTGTGCTACACGTGAAAGCAAGTCTCAGCCACACCAGAACTCCATATCATAGACCATGTTCTTTGATCACTGTGCAATAAAATTAAAAATTGATAGTCCAAAGCAAAATATGGTCTCCAAATCTCTGTATCTTTGAAAGTTAAAAACAAAATGAACCTTCTGAAAAAATTCATGGGTCAAAAAAAGAAAACCTAATGGAAATTACAAAATATTAGAACTGAGCTACCAAAAAAAAAAAAAAAAATCCCCCCCCCACCCAAGCCCCACTACATATCAAAACTTGTGCAATGAATTTAATGTGGTACTTAGGGGAAAATGCATAATCTTAAATCCATTTATTAAAAAAGAAGATAAAAGGTTAATGAGTTGAACATTTAACTCAAGAAGTTAGAAAAAGAGCAGCAGAATAAATTCCAATATGGCAAAGCAGAAGTAACACAATGTTAAA
>NW_007726122.1:1294987-1303180 GCF_000696425.1 Galeopterus variegatus
AATCTTAAATCCATTTATTAAAAAAGAAGATAAAAGGTTAATGAGTTGAACATTTAACTCAAGAAGTTAGAAAAAGAGCAGCAGAATAAATTCCAATATGGCAAAGCAGAAGTAACACAATGTTAAAAAAATTTCAAACAATGCAGAATCGTACTAAATGAAATTGAAGGACCCTCTTCCTACTCTATCCCTAATCTGTCCCCTTGGAGAGCCAGTGTTAACTAATCAAAGTCGCAGTGGGTAAATAGTTATACAATAGCAGTAAGTGGACTGACCTAGCTATAGGAATGGATTAGTGGTTTTATAAATAACAATAACTTTGCAGTTATAAAAGGAATATTCCAGAAGACTGGGGCAAGGGGACATGAAGCTGAACAGAAGCTCTGGTAAGAAAGATCTCAGCATTTTTGCTCCCTGTGAACTCAACTCTGTGGCTGCCAGTGAAAGCAAACTCTGCACTGCTGTCTCTTCTCTGCTGGTCAGGACACACCTGTGTGCAGGACTCCAGGTGGGTGCCTCACCTTAAGAAGGATGTTGCCTAATTGGAACATGTCCAGAGGAGGTGCCCAGGTTGGGGAAGCGACTGGGCCTAATAGCTGATATTTACTAAGCACTTGGTATGTGCCAGGTACTGTATGGAGCTGTTTATGTAGTTCCTTACCCATCTCCTCCCTCCTCTCTGGGCTAGATGGTGTAAAATTATTCCCATTTTACAGATGAGAAAACTGGGAGGAGACAGGACAACAACTTGTCCAAGATACATAGGTGGCAACATTTGGAGCCAGATCCTGAAGCCAGGCAGAGTCCAGGGACTGTACCTTGAACTCCCATGTATCCTGTCCCCCACTTACACCAGCCCACTTCCCCACCCCCAAACCTGTCTTGTGAGGACCTTGTGGAGGAACTGGAACTGGCTGGCCTGGAGGAAAGAACACTCAATGGACACACAAGAGTGTAGTCTGATCTCAGGAGGGCTCCTGTGGAAGAGAGCAGAGTTCTTTGTGGCCCCAGGAGGCAGACACAGGACCCAGGTTGAACTGAATAAATGACATGAGCATAAAGAGGGTTCAGCAGAGGGTTCAGCCCATGATAGACACTCAATAAATGTTACTTTTGTTATTATTGTTAATTTTATTTTTTAAGGAGCATTTTGCACATCAGAGGTTCCACAGGGCAGAGAGACGGGATCATGGTGGGAAAGGGATTAGGAAAGCCCAGGTATGTGGGGCTGGGTCGGGCAGGAAGGGAGTTGGAGAGGCAGGAGGGAGTTTGCTCCAGGGAGTCAGAGAGGCTAAGAATTGTCAGAGGCAGGGAAGGGAGAGAGACCAGAGGCCCGACTTGACCTGCCATGACGGGACATTTGTGCTGTGGAGTTGTTGGGAACTTTTTCCTCTGCAGGCTTTCTCTGTTTTCACTGTTTGCCTGGCTACACATTACACAGGTAAATGAGCCCAGGCTTCAAGGGGAAAATCCCATTAAAACAATCAAAATAACAATTTGTATCACTTTTAGAACTTCTGCGGGAGGAACTAAGAAATCTTTATAGTAAATTATTTATTCCAGTTTGTACTGTAAGAATTCCCCCCTACGAACAAACAAATTAATATTTCCTTTTGGTACAACAGAGGACAGGAGTTCTCTGATCTTCTAAATCTGCCTCAAAGGAATGGAAGAGGTATTAAAACCCAGAATCTGACCCCTATTTGTCCCCCTAAGGGATAGCAGAGCTTGGAACGTCCCTTCTGGAGGGGGGGACTCCCGCCACTTCCACTCATGCTCAGGCTGCACCTGAGCTGGCCACAAGGCAAAGCAGTTAAAGCAACGTCTCTGGAGTTGGCCTGATTCTGGACCTGGCACACACACCTGCTGGCTGTGTGATCTGGACAGGGTGCTCAGCCTTGCTGAGCTGCGGTTTCCCCATCCAGGGGAGGGGGGGGGCGATGCTGTGTGCCCCTCACAGAGCTGGCGTGAGGCTCATGTGTGTTGGTTCTTGGGCAGTGCCTGGCACGTGGGAGACATTCAGTGGATGTTACCTCTCATTGTTATCTACATCCTCAGAGAATGTCTGAATGATACAGACAGGGCTGCTGCCCCCACAGAGCTTATGGTTTGGGGGATTGCACGCGAACTGGGTGGAGAGGAGAAGTGAGAGGTTGCTGGGTGGAGAAGAAGTAAAGGAAGAAGAGGAAGAGCAAAAGCTTGGAGACATGAACACGTATGTTCTGTCTGGGAAAGGGAGAAGCTTCAGGTGGCCAGGGTAGGAAGTGTGGTGGGGGTGATGACTCTGGAAAGTTAAAAAAATATATATATATATATATATACACACACACACACACACACACACACACACACACTTGTATATACATACACAATATAATGAAGTGAAATGTATATAATATCTCGGCAGTGCATATAGTTAAATACTTTGTATTATCTCATTTAATTTTTACAACAAACCCTTCCACACAATATAATGAAGTGAAATGTATATAATATCTTGGCAGTGCATATAGTTAAATACTTTGTATTATCTCATTTAATTTTTACAACAAACCCTTCCAAGTAGGTATTTATTTTCCTTGTTTAAAAATCAAGGAAACTGGGCCGGCCTGTGGCTCACTTGGGAGAGTGTGGTGCTGATAACACCAAGGCCATGGGTTCGGATCCCATATAGGGATGGCTAATTCGCTCACTGGTTGAGCATGGTGCTGACAACACCAAGTCAAGGGTTAAGATCCCCTTACCGGTCATCTTTAAAAAAAAAAAAAAAAAGCAAGGAAACTGAGGGGTTGGTACTTGATACACAGCAAGATGTAAAATTTTTGCATCGTACTTGCCTGGTAATACACATATGGTAGGTTTGGATACACACTAATTTTTATCATCGTGGATTTTCAAGTATGAGGGTTGGTGGTGGGGCTGATGGGGCCGCATCTGGTGCTGCTGGGAAGTGAGCATTACTTCCCTATGGGACACTCTTTTGGGACCAGATGTGTTAATTTATATGTGTTCTTCTCAACAAATTTGCTTATGAACAGAATCTGGGCGTCAAATTAAAGTATATGGGATAAATCTGGAGAAACCCTATGAGATCTGTCCCCTGGGGCAGCACTATAAATTCTCCTGCTATCCTTTTTCTGGGCTTCTGACTCTCTTTAGAATGGATATTTGGGATTTGGAAAAAAATCACCATTTCCCTCTTGTTTTGGCCCTGGGCATGGTTAACTCATCATGATATATTATGGTTTGAAAGGTTAGGAGCTAAGAAGTAGTAAGTTCTGTTGGGGACCTGTCTCAATAGACATGAAGAATAAAGTTGCCTCAAGTGGCTCCTGGGGATGCCTCCCAGCCCACCAGTGAATTCTGAGTAACCTACAATGGACTTAACTGCAAAGGGTCCTGGTGACTTTGTGACCTATCACCAGTGCCTGGTTTTCTCTTCTATCATCTGATAGTCAGAAAACTGCGTCTATGCTGTAGGGGCAAAACAACTCAGACATGTTCACACGTGACCTTGAAAGATGAACCCCTCATTAGCTCAGAGACTCTTAGCTGCAGGAAAATCTTATGGGAAGACCTGTCATTAGCCTTTAGATACCATAATGGGACAGATTTGGGGTCTTAATCCCTAGAGATTTCAACCGGCGAGTGTAACCCAAGTTATAGTTGGCTCTGGGGAAGCTTATTTTCCCAGCACTACAAACTGAGGTCAACTGCTTGGATTTCTCTAGATCTCTGACAGGTTTCCAGTAACAGCTCCCTGATTTAAAAACTCAAGGTGACCATCTGTGTGCCAGGAGACACACAGAGGAATGCTTGGAGTAGCACCGCTTGTCACTGCAGAGTTCCTGAAGCTCAGGGGAAGCCAGGCCATGGCACCTCTGTGAGCCTTGAGGGGGGGACGCTTCCCGATGCAGCAGTGCAAAGTTTCTTGCACACTCTTCTTTGAGGATGAGGTGGGAATGCTTGGAGTAGCACCGCTTGTCACTGCAGAGTTCCTGAAGCTCAGGGGAAGCCAGGCCATGGCACCTCTGTGAGCCTTGAGGAGGGGACGCTTCCCGATGCAGCAGTGCAAAGTTTCTTGCACACTCTTCTTTGAGGATGAGGTGTATGTGTGCGTCCTGCTGTAGAGAACTCAGAGTTAAATACTCTTTGGTCCCTGACCATGTTGCTTTATGATAATAGAGCATTTATGATGTGCCAAGAACTGGTCTAAGAAGTTTGCATGTATTAACTCATTTAACATCTTCAACAGCCGTATAGGGTGAGACTATTATCTTAGTTTTACAGAAAAGGAAACTGAGGAACAAAATAGCTAAGTAACTTTTCCAAGGCCATGCAGCTGGTAAGTTGTGGTGCTGGAATTTGAAGACTGGCTCTTCTATCTCATTAAAGGAGTGGCCCGAACAGCCGAACCAGCTGATCTAATTTGCTAGAAAGACTAGCTGTGGATCAAGTCTTCTAAAATAAAAGTCACTATTTGTAGGACCTGTTTCCTGTGTTTGAATAGATATATAGATAACAATCCTTATTGACAGGCTATTTGATTTGCTTATCTTGGCATAGATTTCATCTTGGCAGGTACTGGAAGTAGCATTGATTGAAGCCAGTTGTCCAAAAGGAGTTTTATTTCCTTTGCTTTTTATAACAGAGACGGGAGTGTGGCTACACCTGCCCCAAATATCTTCCAGTTCATAACCCTTGTGACTGTGCTAAATGGAGAAGAACCTTGGGGTCTCCATCATCTATAGCTCTGTGTGTTGGAGAGGATCCAAAACAATCTTCGAAAGAGATTCCTGTCCCTACCCGGGGTTAGTTGCTTGGCTCTCACCTCTGCATGGCTCCAGGCCTGGGTCCGTCAAGCCACTCAGTTTTCACAAGAGGGTGTCAGTGCCACTCCCAGCTGGGTCTATTTAACTGTGGTCACAGAGTAACTTCCCTCCTGCCCTTTGTTAGGAATCAAAATTCTTCCCATTATGATCCTTAGTTTGTCTCACAGAAGCAATATTTAGGGGAGATTGGTTGGAGAATATAATCTATGTGTCTTCCATCCATTGTAAAATCATCCCTAGATACAGCCATTCAATTAGGTAACTGAACCACCTATATGGTCCCCTTAGAGTTACTTCTGCTGAGTTGCACTTTGGAGGTGACCCCCGAGCCTGTATTAGGGACACCCTAAGAAACCACCTGTGGAGATCATCCCTGGATCTGGAGGGCTTTCAGCGATTTCTCAGCTTGCTGTTTAGGGGGTCCTGGGGAGAAATCCTCCTGCCTGGTCTGAGAGTCAGTCGGGAGACTTCTGAGTAATGGACAGTTTGCATCTTGTGCCACCAGGTTTTTCTTCTGTTGGCAGCCAGGAGAGCCAAATGTGGCCCATCCTATAAAAAGCTCGTACACCTCTAGCCTTGATTTGGCTTTGGGGGCATGGAGAGCATGAAGGCTGAGAGTGTGGACCTTGGAGCCAGACTACCTGGGTTGTGCTCCAACTCCATCGCCCATCGGCTGTGTGGCCTTGGGTAGGCCACAAGGCCTCACTAAGTCTCAGCTTCTTCATCTACAAAATGGGGATAGCAGTGCTTGCCTTCTAGGGCTATTGGAGGCTTTGTGAGGGTCCCTGGATGTGCGGAGCCTGTCGATGCGAGCATGTCAAGCGTGTTCATTGCTGGCTCCAGTCAATTATTGGTCTCACGTTGTGTTCTCCCTTTTGCCTTCCTTTCTTCCCTCCATGCTTCCATGTACTTTGGCATCATTGTGAGCCACTTAAATCTTTTCTAGAAGCACTGAGGTATGAAAGAATGAGTGTGAATAAAGTTAGTGAATTTAACAATGGCTGATAGGCACAAAGTTGTTTGAGGACTCATTCATTCCTCTCAAGTCTTTCATGTATCTTTTCTAGTTTTATTATGAAAATTCTATTGCATCATTATTTTACCCCGAATCTTTATACAGCGATCCTTAGACCTTCTTTTTGGTATTAAATAGCCTTCGAAGATGTGGCTTTTGTGTGTGTGTTCGTGTGAATATTGAACTAATGCACAAATCCTCAGCAATGTCTTCAGTAGACTTGAAGTAAATGAGTAAGATCACCTTTATCTACCATAAAGTTCTGATTTTTAAAATTAACACTGGGTGTGTAACACTCTAGACTTATGTCCTGGCATAACCATTTGAAATGAGGGATAGGAAAGAGTGGGAAATTGATTAGAGCCACTGCCCGTGGGATGCCAGGAGCCAGCCAGGCAGGCACTGGTTGGGGTATAAGGGACCTCAGACTGCCTTCTCTGCCTGGGCTCCACCCTTGGTCTGCACTTGCCTCAAGGCAATGTCACTGGGGAGGCAAAATTTGGTCATCCTGCAGACAGACCAGAGACCCACAAGGCAAGATGATCCTAGTCTTGTCACAGGGTATGAGGAGAAAAGATGTGGAGCGGTTGAGGTGGGGGATGGTGGGACTGAGATGAAGAAGAATAGACAGATTCAGCAGGGCTGGGATGGAGCCTGCACTGGAGGAGGGCAAGCCCAAGGACACAGAAGGCCTTGGGGGGTGGGGGGCGACTGAGGACTGGGTGCAGAGAAGGACTGGGAGACAAGGGTCCCTGGTGAATGGCTGAGGCACTTGCAGCCCCTTGGGGTTGCTGAAGGCAACCCACCAGGCCCTGCCCAGTTGGCCACGATCTTTCATGGCAACCGGTCCTCCTGTGCTCAGCCACTTTAGGGAAAAACAGGCTTCATTACTTCTAGCAGCTTCTCTGCTAAAAGCTCTGCCTCCAATATCAGCATTTGTTCCTTGGGGTTGCTGAAGGCAACCCACCAGGCCCTGCCCAGTTGGCCAAGATCTTTCATGGCAACCGGTCCTCCTGTGCTCAGCCACTTTAGGGAAAAATCCAGGCTTCATTACTTCTAGCAGCTTCTCTGCTAAAAGCTCTGCCTCCAATATCAGCATTTGTAGCCACGTGATCTAGGTTAAAATTTTATTGATAGTGTGATAATGGGAAACTTACTTCATCTCCCTGTGCCTCAGTTTCCGCATCTACAATAGAGGAAGGAGAATAACAATACCTCTCTGAGTTAGAGCAAAGCCCAACATAAAAGTTGTGTCAGCAGCTAAGCACAACCCTTGCAATGGAGCAGGACTCGCACACATACCCACCGCCCCTGGGGCTTCCTCAAGCCCTACCGAGCACCTCATGGGCAGGGAGTGCAGTGGTGTTTCAGTTTCTGTCCCTGAAAGGTGCTGTGATGTTCCCTGACTGCTTTCGTGTCTGTGACCTTATTTGATCCCCATGAACACGTTTGTGTTACGAGAGCAGACAGGAGGTATTATTCCCATGGTGCCGATGAAGCAGGTGAGAGCCAGAGAAATGCAGCCTGTCTCTTTCCTTCTCCTAACTGCAAATGTTGTTTTTCCTGAGACCCGAGTTCTGATTTGGGGTCCCCTGTCTTACTACAGTGTCCCCATGAGTAAGTCTTTTCCCCTCACCAGGCTTCAGCTTCCATCTGAAAATTGCAGGGATGCGAATGGGGAAACCCCAAATCCCTTCCAGCTCATATACTGTCTGGAGCTGTGGCTCTGACCTAGGAGGGCCTGGGTCCTTCCCCTGAGCTGAGCAGGGGGGCAGGTGCCTGGGCACACAGGTGAGCACACGGATTCATATATCAGCCACCAGCTGCCAAGCACGCTGCCTGGGAAACTCATGCCAGACACTCTGGCTGATGCAGGGGTGTTCAGGACATGCCTCAAGACAGATGGGGTCCCCAAGGGCCTCTGGACACAGCCATGGCCCTGTTCAAATCCAGGCAGCACCTGCTCATTACAGCTTACCTAAACAATACTTTTATTTTTTCATCTAAAAAATGCTAATAGGTAGTACATGCAAAATGGTAAAAATTTTAGATGATACCAAATGTATGCAATGAAAAGTAAGTCTCCTCTCCATTCTTTTCTTCCTGCCACCCTGTCCCCTTCCTGGGAGGCAACTGCTATTACCAGTTCTTCTGTATTCTTTAGAGATTTAAAAAACATACCTACAAGTATATATGCGGGCACTTCAAAAAGTTCATGGAAAGGTTTGTACTGCCTTTTAACTCTTTTCTGTGAACTGTTTGAAGTATCCTTGTATGAATCTACAATATATTTTTTTTTTCCTTTTTGTCTTTTTTCGTGTCCGGCAACGGATCGCAACCCTCAGT
>NW_007726122.1:1303340-1315494 GCF_000696425.1 Galeopterus variegatus
ACTCGCACCTCACTCAACCAGAGAGCGGGAACCGGTCTGTATGTGGGATCCGAACCCTCGGCGGGAGCGCCACCGCGCTCTCAAGAGGCGCACTGTAGCAGTGCACCACCGGGCCGGCCCGGAATCTACAATATTTTGATGAGGGCAAAAAAATGTATGTGTAAATATATAAACATATAACTCCCCTGTTTTTGAACACAAATGGTAGCATACTGTATTACATTGTTCTATTTTTGCTATTTTCTGGTATTTCTTGGAGATTATTCCGTATCAATAGAGTGCTGCTTTATTCTTTTTAACAACTACAACAGTATTCCATTATGTAGGGTACCACAGTTTATTTAATAAATCTCCTATTCGTTGTTTCCAATATTTTTCTTTTTCATGACAGTTTGCAATGAGTATCCTTGTTCACCTTTATTTGTGCACACATGGCACTGTACCTGCAGTATGAATTGCCAGAATTGGAATGGCTCGCTCAGCGTGTGTGCGTTGAGTTTTGAAAGGGGAAAACAAATTGCTCTCCAAAAAAGTTCATCCCCCTAAGTGAGAAGACCTGTTTCCCCGCAGTCTGCCACACAGTGTAGTACAGACCTTTTGAATTTAATAGGTGAAAAATGATATGCTGTGGTTATAATTTGCTTTTCTCTTATTATGAGTGAGTTCTGTAATTTAAAATTTACAGAAAAGTTGTAAAGATGGGACAGTTCCCATACATGTCTCACCCAGTTTCTCATCATTTTGCTGTCTTACAGAATGAGGGTCTAGTTGTCAAAACCAAGAAACCAGCATTGCACAATACTAAAAACTAAACTCCAGCCTTTATTCGGCTTTTGAGCAAAGTTTTCTTATTTGGTGAGGATAAGGTGTGTTTGCAGAGCTGTAGGTGGTGTCATGGGTGCCAGAGCTTCCCCTGCTGCAGATGGCTGGTGCACGCCTGCGCGAGGCTTTGACTGTGCATCTTCCCCAGCATGTCGCTGCATGGCCCGAGCCTCCCAGGCCGGCAAGGCTGGACCCATGGAGAATGATTGCCGTTTCTCAAGTGCGTTTTTTGTTGTGAAATCACTGGTTTGGCACTTTTTTGTGTGTTGCATCAGCATTTTCATAGCTTTTGATATTCCAGTGTAGGGAACAGCATGTGCCAAGGCATAGAGGTATGAAACTTCCACTTCAAAAATCTCAGTGACACAAGTAGTACTGCACAATAGTCCTTCTCTTCTTGTAAAATTAACACATTACATATAAGACTTAAAATGACAACTCCCACTTCAGTCCCTTGTTCTTCCCAGAGGGAACACTGTGGTTGGTTTGGTGGGTATACTGCCAGAACTTTTTCTGGAAAGCATGAACTTTTCGGGACACTGCCAGGGGCTGGAGGTGGCTGGAGGTGACATTGGGCAGGTGTCAGAGAGCTTCCCTTCTTCCTTTCCTCGCACTTGTGAGGAATGTTAACGTTCATCTCTCGCTTGCAGGCAGCACTTTATACTAACAAGGAGGTTCACAGCCACAACCTCGGTTGAGTCTCACGGCAGCTCCGTGAGGTGGGTGGGGACCATCTCATTATGCTGTCCCTGGGTGGAGGAAGCTGAGGCCCAGTGGAGTGCAGAAGATTGTCCCAAATGTCACAGCTAGTAAGAGGCAGAGCTTGTGCTTGAACTCACTCCACAGCCACAACCTCAGTTGAGTCTCACGGCAGCTCCGTGAGGTGGGTGGGGACCATCTCATTATGCTGTCCCTGGGTGGAGGAAGCTGAGGCCCAGTGGGGTGCAGAAGATTGTCCCAAATGTCACAGCTAGTAAGAGGCAGAGCTTGTGCTTGAACTCACTTGCGCTGCTTCCTGAAGAATAATAATGACAGCAAAGCTCCATCAAGCGCTGGTCACTTTGCACACATTATCTCATTCAACGCGCAGAACAACTCTGCGAGGTAAATACTGTTATTGAGCTCATTCCACAGAGGAGGAAGTTGGGGTGCGGAGGGGTGAGGCGGGGGTCTGAGATGGGTGGAACTGGGATTCTAACCCGGTTGTATCTGCCTCCTGAGCCTGTGGGCTTCGCCGCTTTGCTGGCTACTCCCTTCCCCCAATCTCTCCTCTTTCCCTTACCCCAAAGCTGCCTCCCAGTATGGTTTAGAGTTTACTGGTCATTTTTACTTTGTTGCTCACCAGACCAGTGAGGCCAGTGCTTCTGTGTCAGTTCCTGCCCTAATTCCCCTGTGGGTCTGTGCCTCTGTCTATCCCACCTCAACCTGTTTTCAGGGATCTTGGCTGTGCATCATCCCCATCACGTCGGCTGCACGGCCCCAGCCTCCCAGGCTGGCAAGGCTGGACCCATGGAGAAATGATTGCCGTTTCCCTTAGTTCCTTTGGGAGAGAAATGTGGATTTTGTTGGGAAATCACTGGATTGGCCCTTTGTTGCCGTTCCATCAGCAGTTTTGAAGGATCTAGGACCAGGATCTTATCCTCTCGGTGCATTTCTTATGGATGTTTCCTGAGCACCTGCTGGTTACCAGGCACTGCTTGAGGTGCTGGGGATTCAGTAGTGAGACAAGCAGATGAAAAACTGCCCTCATGGAGCTTCCATTCTCCTGGAACAAAGGCGGTTTCTGACCTTGAGGCCTGGGTGCCTCTCCAGGTTCAAATCCCTACTGCTGGGCTCCGAGTGTCCTGCCCTCTCCAGCCTGCTGTTTCTGGGACAGTGACACATTCTGGTGTCATTCTAAAGGTCCCAGACGTTTCCCCAAGAGGCCTGTCTTCCTTCTCCTGCCACCCCAGGGATGTCACCGTGGGCCCTGGGCTGCTCCTGGAGATGGTATGCACATGCACGTGATTTACCACGCCTCACCGCGCCACATGTCTTTAAAATTACAGTGCCCATTTCCTGCCGAAATAATTTCCACAAAGAGTGGCTCCTATTACCGCAAGAGGCGTGCAGACGTCATGATTTATTATTATTTATGGTCCCAAGGCCTTGTTTATGCAAGACGGGTTAGGTGCGTGCGATAGAAATGCCATTATGCAAATGACATTGAATGTCCTTACTGCGCCTAAATAATTTTTGTGTTGGACGATTAAACCTCATCTGTTATTGATATGGGCTGCAGTCGGGCTATTACAGAGTCCCAACAGTACTTACTCCCAGTAATGGGAAAATTGAGAGAGAGAGACCAACACAATTGCCTCAAGTGGGCCGTGATGGTCTGGAAGGAGTAGAACATCTCCGGGGCCGACCAGAGCGAGCCACGCACTCCTCAGGGTAAATAAGGAAGGCAGCGCAGGGCAATAAATTAAGCCCGGGTTTGAGTGGATGCCTTGGAGGATTTGTGGCCTTCCAGTCTCGTGATTTAGCTATTTGATTTAGGCAGGGGACTAGGCAGCCCCAGCCCGAGTTCCAGCGAGGCCCGGTGCTGAGGGAGCTGCCAGCGTGGAGGGGAGGGGGCAGGGAGAAGGGGGGCGGCGCGCGCTGGGCATCCGATCGGGGGCGCGCGCCCCCGCCTGCGCGTGCCCTCGCTCGCTTCTCTTGCTTTCTTTCTTTTTTGACACAGCTGTGAAGCCCCATTTTGATCAGTGTTGATAGCTTATGAATTCCAAAATTGACAAAATTTACAGAAAAATGAGGATAATCCATCTTCCTTAGCAGCCTGTCAGGAGCTGGCCATACTTCATAATCTCCAATTACAGATGCTATTTTCCGTCATTTACATGCAGATATTAGAACCAAATGAAAATGAGAAACAAAGAGAGAATGGAAATGCAGCTATTTATATGTATAAAAGACAAACAGGTAAATTCGAGACGTTTAGATTGGATTTGGGGTCCCTTTAGGAGGCTGGAGGAGACAGCCTTGAGCACGTGGGGTTTTAGAACAAAATGGGAGGATGTGGCTTCACCAGGCCTGTCGGTAGTCTGGTGGTTGGGGTTAAAAATGGGCCAAGCCTTGCCAAACAGCTGCGGATGCTTGACTAGGGTTGGGGCTGGAGGGGACACACAGTGCACCCCCCAGGGTTTTAAGGGATCTGGGGGGATCACCCATAACACATACTGAGCCCTCAAGTCCACATGTATTTCATAAAAGGGTGTGTTTAGAACCTCCTGTATTTAATTTTTAAAAAAAGATGGTGGTGGGGGAGGGTCTGCCACCAGAGTCAACTTTTTCTCCAAGGCAAATTTCAAAAAGTTGGCACATTCTGTTGACAGATGCATAAACTCCACCCGAGAAAGGGATTAGGGAAGTCACCACTGCTTGTCAGAAAGGCTCTGGCCAGATGCACAGGGAGTTGCACCAGTAAACTTTTAAAATGGGATATAAATAATAAAATTAATGGGGAGAGGAGTTCTGATATATGGATCATCCGCTTCCTTCTCGAAGCTAATTTGGCGGACAGAGGAGGGTCTGGGAGGAGGCTTTGTAATGAAAATGTTCTTCCCATAAAATTGAAGGGAGAACAGCCTTGTTGCCCTCGCAGCTGTATGTGGCAGTGGCTTCTGGAAAGCCAGGGATATTAATTAGCACTGCTTTGGATTAAACTCTCCCAACCATGTCGGATGGTGCGATTTTTCTCTTTGTGAGCTTGACACAGGGTGGCGAGGAGGAGCCTGCCTGGGTTTTCCCAGCCTACTGTTATACTGAACTTTTATTTTATTTGGAAATCAAGCCTCTTCCCCTCCTGGAAATGAAAATGAGGTATTTCAGGGTTTTCCTGGGCAGTTGGGCAGAGAGAGGCTGTTCTGTTGGACCAGGCGGACGAGGTGGACATGGTTGGACGGGAGTTGTGAACATCTCAGTTGCCTTTGGCTTGAAAGCTTTTGTTTGTTCCTGCGAAGCTTGTTTCTAGCCAGCAGTTTTATGTTAGTTGAGGTTTGATTTGTGGGAGGAGCCTTTGGTGGCAAAGAGGGCACTCCCTCCCAAGGCTGTCTGTGTATGACTTTGCAGAGCATCGCCTGTGAGAAAGTTCTTTCTGACAGGGAGCAGAAGGGCAGAGAGGTGCGGAGCCTTTGGTGGCAAAGAGGGCACTCCCTCCCAAGGCTGTCTGTGTATGCCTTTGCAGAGCATCGCCTGTGAGAAAGTTCTTTCTGACAGGGAGCAGAAGGGCAGAGAGGTGGCCTTTGGCCTGAGTGTGTGTGTGTGCATGTGCGTCCCCACATGGCCAGAGGAGGTGGTGCTGGAGGGGAGGTGCATCCAGGCCCACTTCCCTGCCCTCGTTGTCCCTCCCCCTGCCCCTGCCCTCTTGATCTGGCAATGTGGAGGAAAAAGCCTTCTCTTTCATTTCTTTACGGCTCAGAATAACCTTTCTGTCATACCTACAGCTGGGAAGTCACTCTGAAAGGAAGTGAATTATGAGCATCTTGGGATGCCTCCTTCCCTCTGTGCCAGGGACTTGAGGATGGGGGTCCTCCCTTTGCACATCTCCCCCATTCAGAACCCCTGGCAGCTAAACGTCCTGCATTCCCTTGGGGGTAATGGGCCTCCCTGCCAATCACTAGCCCTGTAGCAGGAAAGGACAACCAGGCCCCACCAGGGACTGCCTGGAAGAAGCCTGTGGAATTTGGCTGCTTGGAGATGGAGTTTTGTTTCTGGAACTCTCCTTCCCTCTTGTCCACTTCAGGATCTAGAGCTGCTCATCACACAGCCAGGCAGAGCCGGAGCAGCACAGGGGATCCCCAGACTGGAAGTTCCCCTCCCCTCCCCCAAGGATTTAGCCCCACTGGCATCTTATCGTTCAGGAGCCCTTGACTACTGTCTTCCAGTTCTTATTCTCCAGAAGTGGAGCTCTGTGTTCCAAGCCCTGTCACGATAACAATGATATCCTTGTCAGGATAACCTTTCTGTCCTTGCATTTGGGAAGACTGTGAGCTTGCAAATAGCACACCAGTTAGGGGAAGGAGAAATAAGTGAATGCTTATTTTTTTTTTCATATACATAATCACTTTCCATTTCTAATGAACTTGGAGTGAGCTCTGTTCGCTGAGAATGGCATGGATCGGTCAGGTGACACAGCCACCAAGAAAGCAGAAGCAAGCGTCTCATGCTCCAGTTTGAGGGCCTGTCCAGAATGAGGCCTAGAGGACTGGGGGCCCCACACTGGATCCAGGTGGGGAGGGCACTAGCACCTGCAGGACATCTGTTGGTGCTGGAGCCCCAGAGCACACCCAGAACCAACAAGGGGAGGCCTCCAGGGGGCAGAGCCAGGGTCATGTGGCTGTGGAGTGGCTGCCTCAGGAAATAGTGAGTTCCCTATTACTGGAGACACCTGTTTGTTGGATTTGAATTATCAGATAAAGACCAGCCTCCATAACTCCAAGCTCTTTTGGGCCCTGAGATCTGGGCTCACTGAAATTATGTAAGGGGTCGGGGAAAAAAAGGGCCTCCTGATTAGTATTTGCTGGGAAAGTTCCTCCTGGACAGAAGCCACAATATTTGACTTCACCCTCCCCACTGGGGCTTTCCCTGCTGTTCCACGCAACTGGGGAGCCTGTCTGGGGTGTGCTGGAGGGTGCCTGGCAGGCAATAAACAGAACAGGGGGAGATGAGTCATGTAAACTTTGCAAATCTCTTCTTGGAAGCCCTTCAATTCCACTGTACACCATTTTGACCCAGGCACAGTTCTGGAGAACCAAATGAACAAAGCATGTCTCATCCCATGCCTGTGGTACTTTCTGGTGAATAAAAGCATCGTGACATCACTTATCCTCTTAGTGACCCTGGGAAATACTTCTGGTGCTGTCAGCAGAGCCAGGCCATGGTACCTGTCCCAGTTCATTTGGTTCCACAGGCATTTATTTCACATCTGTTCAGAGCTGAGTGCTGGGCCAGGACCTGGTGCCACAAAGATGAGGGAGACGCAGTCCCATCCTTATGAAGCTTGCCCTCTAGTTGGGGGATGAGGGCCCTCATCAACAGTTAAGTGCACAATGCAGAGTGATAAGTGCTGTAGTAGAGATATGCACACTCAGGTATTTCAGGAACAGAAGAGAGGAAATCAGGTAGAGATATGCACACTCAGGTATTTCAGGAACAGAGGAGAGGAAATCAGGGAGGTCTTGCTGGAAGAAGAGGAAGGCAGTTCTTCCGCCTAGTTAATACTCATAGTAGCACTTTGTAGATTATGGAGTACTTTTGCAAGCATCGTTCATAGTCCCTCCATTCAGCAGACCCTTTTTTTTCCCCAAGTTTAATTCATTTGGTTTAGTAGAGACAAAATGCTAAAACCTTGTTGGTTTTTGTTTACTTTTTTTAAAAAACTTTTTATTTTGAGATAATTATAGATTCTTATACAGTTGTAAGAAATAATACAGAGGGATCCCATATACCCTTTACCAGTTTCCCCCAATGATAACATCTTGCAAAACTGTAGGACAGTATCACAACTGGGATATGATATTGATAGACTCAAAATACAGAACATTTCCATCATCACAATAGAAGGGACATTTTTCAAGTCGTTTTTTTTTTTTTAAATGTCTGGCCCTAGAGACTCAAAAAATGAAAATAAAAAGGCTTGGGCCGAGCCTGTGGCGCACTTGGGAGAGTGCGGTGCTGAGAGTGCAGCAGCGCTCCCGCCGCGGGTTCAGATCCTATATAGGGATGGCCGGTGCGCTCACTGGCTGAGCACGGTGCGGCGGGTCTCAAAAAGGACAAAAAAACAAAAACAGAAACAAAAACAAAAAAAAAAAGAAAAGAAAAAGGCTTGCCATCAAAGACTTGATATTCTTATTACCCGCTTTGTGCCTTCTCATGAACTTATGAGATAGGTCATATAATCCCATGTTAGAAATGAGAAAAGGATCTGAGAATGGGAGGTGCCTGACCTAGTAGCACACAGCACAAATTTGGCCGTGTCAGACTTGAACTCTGTTCTCTGGACCTCAGGCCCAGTGGGCTTCCTCGGCCACCCTGCCTCCCCAATGGCTGCCAGACCTCTGGATTTGAGGGCCTGGGGTAGAATGGGCAACACTTTCACCAACACACAGAGTGAAACCTAAGTCCAGCCTGAGGCCAGGTCAAGGGGAACCCCCTTCTGCAGGGTGAGGACCCCACCTTTGTGGGACATAGACATCGGTGAGGCCTCAGAGCAAGAAGGGCCCTGTCAGTCCTGGTCCATCCCCCTCATGGCAGATGGAGTCACTGAGGGCTGGTGAGGGGAGGGGTCTGCCCACGTTGCCTAGGAGTCCAAGGCAGAGCCAGGACTCATAGATCCCTGCCAATCAGTCTAATCCATCGTAGTCAGGCCAGGACTACTCCTTAACACATGCTTTGCTGCATGGGGTTTTGGTGTACCCAGGTTTTAAAAATGTGCAACATTCCACCTTCTTGCTTGCAGATTCAGGGCTGTCTCTGTAGCTGGAGTAGTAGAGCTGGGTCTCCCACCATCAAGTGTCAAGCTTTCCCCTTAGAGCTGGTGTGAAGTCTTCTCCAACCCTAACTCTGCTTCTGGGGTACAGGACTGTCTCTGAGCTTGGCATTGGCTCATGTGAGCTCCCTCTCTGAGCTCCATTTCTGCATCTGCCCCCACCCCAGGATTCCCAAGGGCATAACAGACCTGAAAGGGCTATGCAAACTGGAAAGTGCTAAGCAGATGAGAGGTCAAAACGCAGGGGTGATGGCCTTCAAGGAGCAGGGAAGGGTGCAAGGACAAGGAAGCAAGAGAGCAGCTCCTACTGGCCTCAGCTTGCTGGGGGCTCTCATTATTCCACAGGTGCTTGTTGGACAGCTGACAAGTGCCGGCAAGCAGTGCCACAAGTCAAATACGTGCTGTTTGAGGTTTTTTGTTTTAATTATGGGGACGTTCAAAGTAGATAGAATAGTCTAATCAGCCGCTAAGCACCCCTCAGGAGATTCAGCCGTGATCAGCTCACGGCTAGTCTTGTCTCATTGATACCCCTCCTCCCGCCACACTCTGCTTTATTTTTTTAATGGCTTTATTGAAGTGTAATTTTTAAACCATAAAATTCACCCACTGTAAGAGTGCAGGTCAATGATTTTTAGTGAACTTTAGGAATTGTGGAACCACGATCTGGTTTTAGAACAGTTCCATCAGTGCAAAAAGATCCCTCATGCCGGTTTATAGTTAATCCCTGCTCCCACCCCCAGCTCCAGCCAACTACTGCTCTGCTTCCTGTGTCTGTAGATTTGCCATTTTTGGACATTCCATATACATGGAATGTCTTTATATCTGGCTTCTTTCACTTAGCATACTGCTTTTGAGGTCCATCCATGTTGTAACATGTGTCAATACTTCACTTCTTTTTATTGTTGAACAAGTATTCCATTGTATAGATACACCACATTTTGTTAACTGTCCTTTATTTTGAAGCAAGCTCCAGGCATTATATCACTTCATCCATAAGTATTTTAGAATGAATCTTTAAAAGACAAGACCTTTTAAAAAACATAACCTCAATACCATGATCACACCTAAAAAGTTAGCAAATGTTTCACTGTCATCAAATACCCAATCAGTATCAAATTCCCAAAAGGTTTTATTACATGTCATGATTTTTTTTTACATTTATAGTTTTTACAGTTTGTTTGAATCAGGGTCCACACTGCAATCAACTGATATGTCTCTAAGTCTTTCTTAACCTATAGGTTCCGCCTCCACCTCCCTTTCTTGTCTCGCAATTCATGTGTTGAAGAGAGAGTCCATACTTTGTCACATGGCCAGTGGTGGAGGCAAAGGGCATCAGCAGCGGGACTTAGAGATCATCAAGTGGGAGTCCCCAGAAAGATGGAGAAGCAGAGACCAGTGAAGGGAGGGCCATCCAGATCCCTCTGCCTCCTCAGTCCCAGTTCACTGGGCCAGGCCCTGGAGATCCCCCTGCCCTACTCCAGCTTCCATCCTCCTGTGGGTAGGTGTGGAGGTGGGTAAGTCTGAGGCCTGGCACTGAGCCCACAGGAGCTCATCAGGTGACATTCCCCATCCTGGTCCGAGGGGGCCTTCTGAGGTAGTCAGCCCTGCAGCCTCGTCCCCGTGTGCTGCCCTCCTTCCTGCTGCCCCCTTCTCACGTGTCTGTGTTTCTTTTCTCCTCCATGCTATGGCAGTGGTGCCCCGTGCTGATGAGACAATACTTGGTGCAGCCCCAGGCAGTCCTTTTCCAGGTAATTTCCTAAGGACCCTAATGACGCCCAGCACATACTCTCCTGGGGCATGTGCCTCCTGAGTCCTTTGCTAGGATTCCTTGGCCTCTCATGTTGCTTAGTTTCCAAAGTGCTATCCCTATCCTTATCTCTTAGATTCTCAGGATCACCCAGGAAGGCAGACAGCTAGGGATTTGAATTAAAGTCTTATTTTACCAATGAGGAAATTGAAGCTCAGAGAGCTGGCCTGGCTTACCTAAGGTCACATGAGTGAGAAAGAGGTACAGCTGGGACAAGAACCCTGTGTTATCACTCCTGTTGAAATGAGTTCTTTGTATCATTGGGTCGAAGGCCATGAAGGATGCAGATAAAAATTAACTAGGAAGTCCATCCCCTTCTCTCTACCTCAGTTTTTCCACACTGGGAATCCTTTTAGCCCTGACATTTGAGAGAGCAAGACTTTTCATCATGTGGAGCATGGTGTCTGTGAGGAGTGTGCATACACTGGGGCTGGTGGTCTTGACTTTGAGGCTTTACAGGAGCCTGTGGCTGCAGACAGAGGAAGTTTTATTCTAATTGGTTGCATTAGAGAAGGCAGTATGTGAATTGCTGACCTTAGTTATTCCTCTTCCTGGGTCATAGTCAAGGACTGCACTAGGGGGCTCTGATGAGGACGGAGCAGAAGCCCAAAATGACATCCTAAGAAAGAACCCTAAGGGCTCAGAGGAGTAGGAAATGTGGAACACAGCTGTTGCTGGTGACTGTCAGTGGTGGGGGGGTGGGGCATGGGTGGTGTTCCCAAGTGCGTAGGTGTACCAGCACACTTATGCACGTGTGACTGTGTGCATACCTCTGCACCCCACTGTTCAGCCCTTGGTTCCCCAGGTAACTATGAGAAACAGAAGTAGATTGCCGTTGTTACCAGGAAAAGAGGCACCAATAATGCCTTCTCTCTTCTCTTTCTCACTCTTGTCCTTTCTCCCTGATCTTCCTTTCTTCCTTCCCGTCTTTTTCCATTGGTCTATCAGTCTCAGCCTTCACTTTCACTAAAAACTTGAGGTGGCCTTCAGAATAAATGATTTCATGTATTCTCACTCTTGTCCTTTCTCCCTGATCTTCCTTTCTTCCTTCCCGTCTTTTTCCATTGGTCTATCGGTCTCAGCCTTCACTTTCACTAAAAACTTGAGGTGGCCTTCAGAATAAATGATTTCATGTATTTAAGGTAAAATCCGAAAGTTCAGAAGTTATGTAGAGAAAAGGGGAAGATCATTGCATCAGAAGCCAGCAATGACGTGATGGTATTGACTGAATACTAAATTTGACTGAGCTTCCTGGCAGCCAAAGAAAAAAGGGATATGCAGTGGTTTTCAGTTTTCCTGTTGTTCAGTCAGAGGCAGATTAATGATTCATCAGGGGAAGAAACTTTTTGTTGGTACTGAATCAGAGGAAGTATTGACAAAGAATTTGAATATTCTAAAGGGCAGTGTCTCCAGAGGTTTTAAAAAGTGTTCTTTGCATGGCTATTTTCTTATATTACCTTTTACAAATGTTGAAGGCCTGATATTCTATCACAGACCAGTGAAGGCATTACCCCAGGGGCTTTAACTAATGTTGGACAGGGACATTGTTTTCTGGTCATCTAACTTGAGAAGGGGTAGTGGTGGGAGGAGGGAAGGGGATGTTAGCATATATCCCTTGCAGCTATTGTTCAGACACTTCCCAGTTAATTTTTGAGTGTTGTGGCTAATGGCATGCTACTGGACCATTCATTCATTCATTCATTCATTCATTCATTCATTCATTCATTCATTCATTCATTCATTCATTCATTCATTCATTCATTCATTCATTCATTCATTCATTCATTCATTCATTCATTCATTCATTCATTCATTCATTCATTCATTCATTCATTCATTCATTCATTCATTCATTCATTCATTCATTCATTCATTCATTCATTCATTCATTCATTCATTCATTCATTCATTCATTCATTCATTCATTCATTCATTCATTCATTCATTCATTCATTCATTCATTCATTCATTCATTCATTCATTCATTCATTCATTCA
>NW_007726122.1:1316494-1334254 GCF_000696425.1 Galeopterus variegatus
CGGCGGGAGCGCCACCGCGCTCTCAAGAGGCGCACTGTAGCAGTGCACCACCGGGCCGGCCCGGAATCTACAATATTTTGATGAGGGCAAAAAAATGTATGTGTAAATATATAAACATATAACTCCCCTGTTTTTGAACACAAATGGTAGCATACTGTATTACATTGTTCTATTTTTGCTATTTTCTGGTATTTCTTGGAGATTATTCTGTATCAATAGAGTGCTGCTTTATTCTTTTTAACAACTACAACAGTATTCCATTATGTAGGGTACCACAGTTTATTTAATAAATCTCCTATTCGTTGTTTCCAATATTTTTCTTTTTCATGACAGTTTGCAATGAGTATCCTTGTTCACCTTTATTTGTGCACACATGGCACTGTACCTGCAGTATGAATTGCCAGAATTGGAATGGCTCGCTCAGCGTGTGTGCGTTGAGTTTTGAAAGGGGAAAACAAATTGCTCTCCAAAAAAGTTCATCCCCCTAAGTGAGAAGACCTGTTTCCCCGCAGTCTGCCACACAGTGTAGTACAGACCTTTTGAATTTAATAGGTGAAAAATGATATGCTGTGGTTATAATTTGCTTTTCTCTTATTATGAGTGAGTTCTGTAATTTAAAATTTACAGAAAAGTTGTAAAGATGGGACAGTTCCCATACATGTCTCACCCAGTTTCTCATCATTTTGCTGTCTTACAGAATGAGGGTCTAGTTGTCAAAACCAAGAAACCAGCATTGCACAATACTAAAAACTAAACTCCAGCCTTTATTCGGCTTTTGAGCAAAGTTTTCTTATTTGGTGAGGATAAGGTGTGTTTGCAGAGCTGTAGGTGGTGTCATGGGTGCCAGAGCTTCCCCTGCTGCAGATGGCTGGTGCACGCCTGCGCGAGGCTTTGACTGTGCATCTTCCCCAGCATGTCGCTGCATGGCCCGAGCCTCCCAGGCCGGCAAGGCTGGACCCATGGAGAATGATTGCCGTTTCTCAAGTGCGTTTTTTGTTGTGAAATCACTGGTTTGGCACTTTTTTGTGTGTTGCATCAGCATTTTCATAGCTTTTGATATTCCAGTGTAGGGAACAGCATGTGCCAAGGCATAGAGGTATGAAACTTCCACTTCAAAAATCTCAGTGACACAAGTAGTACTGCACAATAGTCCTTCTCTTCTTGTAAAATTAACACATTACATATAAGACTTAAAATGACAACTCCCACTTCAGTCCCTTGTTCTTCCCAGAGGGAACACTGTGGTTGGTTTGGTGGGTATACTGCCAGAACTTTTTCTGGAAAGCATGAACTTTTCGGGACACTGCCAGGGGCTGGAGGTGGCTGGAGGTGACATTGGGCAGGTGTCAGAGAGCTTCCCTTCTTCCTTTCCTCGCACTTGTGAGGAATGTTAACGTTCATCTCTCGCTTGCAGGCAGCACTTTATACTAACAAGGAGGTTCACAGCCACAACCTCGGTTGAGTCTCACGGCAGCTCCGTGAGGTGGGTGGGGACCATCTCATTATGCTGTCCCTGGGTGGAGGAAGCTGAGGCCCAGTGGAGTGCAGAAGATTGTCCCAAATGTCACAGCTAGTAAGAGGCAGAGCTTGTGCTTGAACTCACTTGCGCTGCTTCCTGAAGAATAATAATGACAGCAAAGCTCCATCAAGCGCTGGTCACTTTGCACACATTATCTCATTCAACGCGCAGAACAACTCTGCGAGGTAAATACTGTTATTGAGCTCATTCCACAGAGGAGGAAGTTGGGGTGCGGAGGGGTGAGGCGGGGGTCTGAGATGGGTGGAACTGGGATTCTAACCCGGTTGTATCTGCCTCCTGAGCCTGTGGGCTTCGCCGCTTTGCTGGCTACTCCCTTCCCCCAATCTCTCCTCTTTCCCTTACCCCAAAGCTGCCTCCCAGTATGGTTTAGAGTTTACTGGTCATTTTTACTTTGTTGCTCACCAGACCAGTGAGGCCAGTGCTTCTGTGTCAGTTCCTGCCCTAATTCCCCTGTGGGTCTGTGCCTCTGTCTATCCCACCTCAACCTGTTTTCAGGGATCTTGGCTGTGCATCATCCCCATCACGTCGGCTGCACGGCCCCAGCCTCCCAGGCTGGCAAGGCTGGACCCATGGAGAAATGATTGCCGTTTCCCTTAGTTCCTTTGGGAGAGAAATGTGGATTTTGTTGGGAAATCACTGGATTGGCCCTTTGTTGCCGTTCCATCAGCAGTTTTGAAGGATCTAGGACCAGGATCTTATCCTCTCGGTGCATTTCTTATGGATGTTTCCTGAGCACCTGCTGGTTACCAGGCACTGCTTGAGGTGCTGGGGATTCAGTAGTGAGACAAGCAGATGAAAAACTGCCCTCATGGAGCTTCCATTCTCCTGGAACAAAGGCGGTTTCTGACCTTGAGGCCTGGGTGCCTCTCCAGGTTCAAATCCCTACTGCTGGGCTCCGAGTGTCCTGCCCTCTCCAGCCTGCTGTTTCTGGGACAGTGACACATTCTGGTGTCATTCTAAAGGTCCCAGACGTTTCCCCAAGAGGCCTGTCTTCCTTCTCCTGCCACCCCAGGGATGTCACCGTGGGCCCTGGGCTGCTCCTGGAGATGGTATGCACATGCACGTGATTTACCACGCCTCACCGCGCCACATGTCTTTAAAATTACAGTGCCCATTTCCTGCCGAAATAATTTCCACAAAGAGTGGCTCCTATTACCGCAAGAGGCGTGCAGACGTCATGATTTATTATTATTTATGGTCCCAAGGCCTTGTTTATGCAAGACGGGTTAGGTGCGTGCGATAGAAATGCCATTATGCAAATGACATTGAATGTCCTTACTGCGCCTAAATAATTTTTGTGTTGGACGATTAAACCTCATCTGTTATTGATATGGGCTGCAGTCGGGCTATTACAGAGTCCCAACAGTACTTACTCCCAGTAATGGGAAAATTGAGAGAGAGAGACCAACACAATTGCCTCAAGTGGGCCGTGATGGTCTGGAAGGAGTAGAACATCTCCGGGGCCGACCAGAGCGAGCCACGCACTCCTCAGGGTAAATAAGGAAGGCAGCGCAGGGCAATAAATTAAGCCCGGGTTTGAGTGGATGCCTTGGAGGATTTGTGGCCTTCCAGTCTCGTGATTTAGCTATTTGATTTAGGCAGGGGACTAGGCAGCCCCAGCCCGAGTTCCAGCGAGGCCCGGTGCTGAGGGAGCTGCCAGCGTGGAGGGGAGGGGGCAGGGAGAAGGGGGGCGGCGCGCGCTGGGCATCCGATCTGGGGCGCGCGCCCGTCCAGCGCCTGCGCGCCCCCGCCTGCGCGTGCCCTCGCTCGCTTCTCTTGCTTTCTTTCTTTTTTGACACAGCTGTGAAGCCCCATTTTGATCAGTGTTGATAGCTTATGAATTCCAAAATTGACAAAATTTACAGAAAAATGAGGATAATCCATCTTCCTTAGCAGCCTGTCAGGAGCTGGCCATACTTCATAATCTCCAATTACAGATGCTATTTTCCGTCATTTACATGCAGATATTAGAACCAAATGAAAATGAGAAACAAAGAGAGAATGGAAATGCAGCTATTTATATGTATAAAAGACAAACAGGTAAATTCGAGACGTTTAGATTGGATTTGGGGTCCCTTTAGGAGGCTGGAGGAGACAGCCTTGAGCACGTGGGGTTTTAGAACAAAATGGGAGGATGTGGCTTCACCAGGCCTGTCGGTAGTCTGGTGGTTGGGGTTAAAAATGGGCCAAGCCTTGCCAAACAGCTGCGGATGCTTGACTAGGGTTGGGGCTGGAGGGGACACACAGTGCACCCCCCAGGGTTTTAAGGGATCTGGGGGGATCACCCATAACACATACTGAGCCCTCAAGTCCACATGTATTTCATAAAAGGGTGTGTTTAGAACCTCCTGTATTTAATTTTTAAAAAAAGATGGTGGGGGGGGGGGTCTGCCACCAGAGTCAACTTTTTCTCCAAGGCAAATTTCAAAAAGTTGGCACATTCTGTTGACAGATGCATAAACTCCCCCCGAGAAAGGGATTAGGGAAGTCACCACTGCTTGTCAGAAAGGGTCTGGCCAGATGCACAGGGAGTTGCACCAGTAAACTTTTAAAATGGGATATAAATAATAAAATTAATGGGGAGAGGAGTTCTGATATATGGATCATCCGCTTCCTTCTCGAAGCTAATTTGGCAGACAGAGGAGGGTCTGGGAGGAGGCTTTGTAATGAAAATGTTCTTCCCATAAAATTGAAGGGAGAACAGCCTTGT
Source organism: Galeopterus variegatus (assembly GCF_000696425.1). Lineage (NCBI taxonomy): Eukaryota > Metazoa > Chordata > Mammalia > Dermoptera > Cynocephalidae > Galeopterus > Galeopterus variegatus. The sequence continues at coordinate 1,320,745 of NW_007726122.1, forward strand.
TGCCCTCGCAGCTGTATGTGGCAGTGGCTTCTGGAAAGCCAGGGATATTAATTAGCACTGCTTTGGATTAAACTCTCCCAACCATGTCGGATGGTGCGATTTTTCTCTTTGTGAGCTTGACACAGGGTGGCGAGGAGGAGCCTGCCTGGGTTTTCCCAGCCTACTGTTATACTGAACTTTTATTTTATTTGGAAATCAAGCCTCTTCCCCTCCTGGAAATGAAAATGAGGTATTTCAGGGTTTTCCTGGGCAGTTGGGCAGAGAGAGGCTGTTCTGTTGGACCAGGCGGACGAGGTGGACATGGTTGGATGGGAGTTGTGAACATCTCAGTTGCCTTTGGCTTGAAAGCTTTTGTTTGTTCCTGCGAAGCTTGTTTCTAGCCAGCAGTTTTATGTTAGTTGAGGTTTGATTTGTGGGAGAAAGGTGAAGGAAATAAAATCAAGAGGCTAAATTATTGTATGTGTATGTACGAGGGAGAAAAAAGAATTGTTAAAAATCAGACTCAAACCAAGCCTTCAGGAGAATGCAATTGTTTACATGTCCAGTCTCAAGGCAAGTGGCATGCTTAAGTAAATTATAGGTAATAGCACAAAAAATTACTATTATTCTTTGTTCCTAGGTATGAAATGCAAGATTCATGGAATTAACACATAACTGCAAAATGCAAACATATTCCCATAATTAAAAGCAAAGCCTCTTAAGTAAAGTTACCCTTGATAAGAAGGTATATAAGCAGAAACACTGTTGTCACTGTGCTAGTTTTTCTGTTATTAACATTAGCTAAAATTTGGGCTTGCACATAATAGCTAAAACCTAAGCCTGGTGTTTCCTTCCTTTAGTTTCTGATCTTTCTAAAAGCCGGAATGTCACCTTCAGCAAAGAACAGAGAGGGCTTGAACCAACCGAGCAATCAGATGCCTGATTTTTTAGCTTAGTGGTGCTACCGATAGCACATGTTACTATTTCTCTATTGTTTCCCACTAATGATAAGATTAATTGCTAATGTTGACATTAAATGTGAGCACCACTGTCCTCTGAGTTTATTGTATAGGAGCTTTCTGTCTAAATGGGGAGGATAAAGGATAAAGTTAACGACATTCACGGCTGAACTAGTCCGGAAACATTTCCCATAGCAGATCATTCTTGAGCCAGGATTTGGAGGGGTAGATAGACGGATTGGAGAGGAGGAAGGTAGAGGGACTTGGGGTGGAGGGAGGTGTTAGAGGTGTAGAGGCAGGAACAGGTAGGTTGTCATGTGAAGATGCGCTTGGCCAAGCAATGCATGTCCCCTCTGGGCTCTAGCACCTCCTCATGAGACAGTTTAGAATCATGATAAAGAACACAGACTTTGGGGTCAGACAGAACCTGATCTTAAGCCCCCACTCTGCAATTTACTCAGCTTCTGTGAATCTCAGTGTTCTCATCTGTAACGTGATGGGGTTAACAGTGGCCGGGTTAACAGAGGTGGTCTGTAGTGGTGGTTAAGATCTTGGACTTCAGAGTCACACTGCTGGGGGGTGATCTGGACACATTATTTTGGCACCTTGTGTCTCATTTTCATCATCTGTAAAGGGGGTAGTAATACTTACCCTATAGGGTTGTTGTGAGGCTTAAATGAATTAGTGCATTTAAACAGCTAGAACAGTACCTGGTGTGTAATAAGCATCTGTTAAGTTCAGGTTCTTCTGACTCTTATTGAAGGTGTGTGAGGGTTTAGGTGAGAGTCTTCTGAATTGCAAACCAAGTCGTCTGAGTTCGCCATGGGAGGCCTGGCCTTCTCAGCCTTCTTTTTCTGGTGGTTCCTTTGCACAGTTTCTGTTTGGCCCTCGGAGCCTTTGGTGGCAAAGAGGGCACTCCCTCCCAAGGCTGTCTGTGTATGCCTTTGCAGAGCATCGCCTGTGAGAAAGTTCTTTCTGACAGGGAGCAGAAGGGCAGAGAGGTGGCCTTTGGCCTGAGTGTGTGTGTGTGCATGTGCGTCCCCACATGGCCAGAGGAGGTGGTGCTGGAGGGGAGGTGCATCCAGGCCCACTTCCCAGCCCTCGTTGTCCCTCCCCCTGCCCCTGCCCTCTTGATCTGGCAATGTGGAGGAAAAAGCCTTCTCTTTCATTTCTTTACGGCTCAGAATAACCTTTCTGTCATACCTACAGCTGGGAAGTCACTCTGAAAGGAAGTGAATTATGAGCATCTTGGGATGCCTCCTTCCCTCTGTGCCAGGGACTTGAGGATGGGGGTCCTCCCTTTGCACATCTCCCCCATTCAGAACCCCTGGCAGCTAAACGTCCTGCATTCCCTTGGGGGTAATGGGCCTCCCTGCCAATCACTAGCCCTGTAGCAGGAAAGGACAACCAGGCCCCACCAGGGACTGCCTGGAAGAAGCCTGTGGAATTTGGCTGCTTGGAGATGGAGTTTTGTTTCTGGAACTCTCCTTCCCTCTTGTCCACTTCAGGATCTAGAGCTGCTCATCACACAGCCAGGCAGAGCCGGAGCAGCACAGGGGATCCCCAGACTGGAAGTTCCCCTCCCCTCCCCCAAGGATTTAGCCCCACTGGCATCTTATCGTTCAGGAGCCCTTGACTACTGTCTTCCAGTTCTTATTCTCCAGAAGTGGAGCTCTGTGTTCCAAGCCCTGTCACGATAACAATGATATCCTTGTCAGGATAACCTTTCTGTCCTTGCATTTGGGAAGACTGTGAGCTTGCAAATAGCACACCAGTTAGGGGAAGGAGAAATAAGTGAATGCTTATTTTTTTTTTCATATACATAATCACTTTCCATTTCTAATGAACTTGGAGTGAGCTCTGTTCGCTGAGAATGGCATGGATCGGTCAGGTGACACAGCCACCAAGAAAGCAGAAGCAAGCGTCTCATGCTCCAGTTTGAGGGCCTGTCCAGAATGAGGCCTAGAGGACTGGGGGCCCCACACTGGATCCAGGTGGGGAGGGCACTAGCACCTGCAGGACATCTGTTGGTGCTGGAGCCCCAGAGCACACCCAGAACCAACAAGGGGAGGCCTCCAGGGGGCAGAGCCAGGGTCATGTGGCTGTGGAGTGGCTGCCTCAGGAAATAGTGAGTTCCCTATTACTGGAGACACCTGTTTGTTGGATTTGAATTATCAGATAAAGACCAGCCTCCATAACTCCAAGCTCTTTTGGGCCCTGAGATCTGGGCTCACTGAAATTATGTAAGGGGTCGGGGAAAAAAAGGGCCTCCTGATTAGTATTTGCTGGGAAAGTTCCTCCTGGACAGAAGCCACAATATTTGACTTCACCCTCCCCACTGGGGCTTTCCCTGCTGTTCCACGCAACTGGGGAGCCTGTCTGGGGTGTGCTGGAGGGTGCCTGGCAGGCAATAAACAGAACAGGGGGAGATGAGTCATGTAAACTTTGCAAATCTCTTCTTGGAAGCCCTTCAATTCCACTGTACACCATTTTGACCCAGGCACAGTTCTGGAGAACCAAATGAACAAAGCATGTCTCATCCCATGCCTGTGGTACTTTCTGGTGAATAAAAGCATCGTGACATCACTTATCCTCTTAGTGACCCTGGGAAATACTTCTGGTGCTGTCAGCAGAGCCAGGCCATGGTACCTGTCCCAGTTCATTTGGTTCCACAGGCATTTATTTCACATCTGTTCAGAGCTGAGTGCTGGGCCAGGACCTGGTGCCACAAAGATGAGGGAGACGCAGTCCCATCCTTATGAAGCTTGCCCTCTAGTTGGGGGATGAGGGCCCTCATCAACAGTTAAGTGCACAATGCAGAGTGATAAGTGCTGTAGTAGAGATATGCACACTCAGGTATTTCAGGAACAGAGGAGAGGAAATCAGGGAGGTCTTGCTGGAAGAAGAGGAAGGCAGTTCTTCCGCCTAGTTAATACTCATAGTAGCACTTTGTAGATTATGGAGTACTTTTGCAAGCATCGTTCATAGTCCCTCCATTCAGCAGACCCTTTTTTTTCCCCAAGTTTAATTCATTTGGTTTAGTAGAGACAAAATGCTAAAACCTTGTTGGTTTTTGTTTACTTTTTTTTAAAAAACTTTTTATTTTGAGATAATTATAGATTCTTATACAGTTGTAAGAAATAATACAGAGGGATCCCATATACCCTTTACCAGTTTCCCCCAATGATAACATCTTGCAAAACTGTAGGACAGTATCACAACTGGGATATGATATTGATAGACTCAAAATACAGAACATTTCCATCATCACAATAGAAGGGACATTTTTCAAGTCGTTTTTTTTTTTTTAAATGTCTGGCCCTAGAGACTCAAAAAATGAAAATAAAAAGGCTTGGGCCGAGCCTGTGGCGCACTTGGGAGAGTGCGGTGCTGAGAGTGCAGCAGCGCCCCCGCCGCGGGTTCAGATCCTATATAGGGATGGCCGGTGCGCTCACTGGCTGAGCACGGTGCGGCGGGTCTCAAAAAGGACAAAAAAACAAAAACAGAAACAAAAACAAAAAAAAAAAGAAAAGAAAAAGGCTTGCCATCAAAGACTTGATATTCTTATTACCCGCTTTGTGCCTTCTCATGAACTTATGAGATAGGTCATATAATCCCATGTTAGAAATGAGAAAAGGATCTGAGAATGGGAGGTGCCTGACCTAGTAGCACACAGCACAAATTTGGCCGTGTCAGACTTGAACTCTGTTCTCTGGACCTCAGGCCCAGTGGGCTTCCTCGGCCACCCTGCCTCCCCAATGGCTGCCAGACCTCTGGATTTGAGGGCCTGGGGTAGAATGGGCAACACTTTCACCAACACACAGAGTGAAACCTAAGTCCAGCCTGAGGCCAGGTCAAGGGGAACCCCCTTCTGCAGGGTGAGGACCCCACCTTTGTGGGACATAGACATCGGTGAGGCCTCAGAGCAAGAAGGGCCCTGTCAGTCCTGGTCCATCCCCCTCATGGCAGATGGAGTCACTGAGGGCTGGTGAGGGGAGGGGTCTGCCCACGTTGCCTAGGAGTCCAAGGCAGAGCCAGGACTCATAGATCCCTGCCAATCAGTCTAATCCATCGTAGTCAGGCCAGGACTACTCCTTAACACATGCTTTGCTGCATGGGGTTTTGGTGTACCCAGGTTTTAAAAATGTGCAACATTCCACCTTCTTGCTTGCAGATTCAGGGCTGTCTCTGTAGCTGGAGTAGTAGAGCTGGGTCTCCCACCATCAAGTGTCAAGCTTTCCCCTTAGAGCTGGTGTGAAGTCTTCTCCAACCCTAACTCTGCTTCTGGGGTACAGGACTGTCTCTGAGCTTGGCATTGGCTCATGTGAGCTCCCTCTCTGAGCTCCATTTCTGCATCTGCCCCCACCCCAGGATTCCCAAGGGCATAACAGACCTGAAAGGGCTATGCAAACTGGAAAGTGCTAAGCAGATGAGAGGTCAAAACGCAGGGGTGATGGCCTTCAAGGAGCAGGGAAGGGTGCAAGGACAAGGAAGCAAGAGAGCAGCTCCTACTGGCCTCAGCTTGCTGGGGGCTCTCATTATTCCACAGGTGCTTGTTGGACAGCTGACAAGTGCCGGCAAGCAGTGCCACAAGTCAAATACGTGCTGTTTGAGGTTTTTTGTTTTAATTATGGGGACGTTCAAAGTAGATAGAATAGTCTAATCAGCCGCTAAGCACCCCTCAGGAGATTCAGCCGTGATCAGCTCACGGCTAGTCTTGTCTCATTGATACCCCTCCTCCCGCCACACTCTGCTTTATTTTTTTAATGGCTTTATTGAAGTGTAATTTTTAAACCATAAAATTCACCCACTGTAAGAGTGCAGGTCAATGATTTTTAGTGAACTTTAGGAATTGTGGAACCACGATCTGGTTTTAGAACAGTTCCATCAGTGCAAAAAGATCCCTCATGCCGGTTTATAGTTAATCCCTGCTCCCACCCCCAGCTCCAGCCAACTACTGCTCTGCTTCCTGTGTCTGTAGATTTGCCATTTTTGGACATTCCATATACATGGAATGTCTTTATATCTGGCTTCTTTCACTTAGCATACTGCTTTTGAGGTCCATCCATGTTGTAACATGTGTCAATACTTCACTTCTTTTTATTGTTGAACAAGTATTCCATTGTATAGATACACCACATTTTGTTAACTGTCCTTTATTTTGAAGCAAGCTCCAGGCATTATATCACTTCATCCATAAGTATTTTAGAATGAATCTTTAAAAGACAAGACCTTTTAAAAAACATAACCTCAATACCATGATCACACCTAAAAAGTTAGCAAATGTTTCACTGTCATCAAATACCCAATCAGTATCAAATTCCCAAAAGGTTTTATTACATGTCATGATTTTTTTTTACATTTATAGTTTTTACAGTTTGTTTGAATCAGGGTCCACACTGCAATCAACTGATATGTCTCTAAGTCTTTCTTAACCTATAGGTTCCGCCTCCACCTCCCTTTCTTGTCTCGCAATTCATGTGTTGAAGAGAGAGTCCATACTTTGTCACATGGCCAGTGGTGGAGGCAAAGGGCATCAGCAGCGGGACTTAGAGATCATCAAGTGGGAGTCCCCAGAAAGATGGAGAAGCAGAGACCAGTGAAGGGAGGGCCATCCAGATCCCTCTGCCTCCTCAGTCCCAGTTCACTGGGCCAGGCCCTGGAGATCCCCCTGCCCTACTCCAGCTTCCATCCTCCTGTGGGTAGGTGTGGAGGTGGGTAAGTCTGAGGCCTGGCACTGAGCCCACAGGAGCTCATCAGGTGACATTCCCCATCCTGGTCCGAGGGGGCCTTCTGAGGTAGTCAGCCCTGCAGCCTCGTCCCCGTGTGCTGCCCTCCTTCCTGCTGCCCCCTTCTCACGTGTCTGTGTTTCTTTTCTCCTCCATGCTATGGCAGTGGTGCCCCGTGCTGATGAGACAATACTTGGTGCAGCCCCAGGCAGTCCTTTTCCAGGTAATTTCCTAAGGACCCTAATGACGCCCAGCACATACTCTCCTGGGGCATGTGCCTCCTGAGTCCTTTGCTAGGATTCCTTGGCCTCTCATGTTGCTTAGTTTCCAAAGTGCTATCCCTATCCTTATCTCTTAGATTCTCAGGATCACCCAGGAAGGCAGACAGCTAGGGATTTGAATTAAAGTCTTATTTTACCAATGAGGAAATTGAAGCTCAGAGAGCTGGCCTGGCTTACCTAAGGTCACATGAGTGAGAAAGAGGTACAGCTGGGACAAGAACCCTGTGTTATCACTCCTGTTGAAATGAGTTCTTTGTATCATTGGGTCGAAGGCCATGAAGGATGCAGATAAAAATTAACTAGGAAGTCCATCCCCTTCTCTCTACCTCAGTTTTTCCACACTGGGAATCCTTTTAGCCCTGACATTTGAGAGAGCAAGACTTTTCATCATGTGGAGCATGGTGTCTGTGAGGAGTGTGCATACACTGGGGCTGGTGGTCTTGACTTTGAGGCTTTACAGGAGCCTGTGGCTGCAGACAGAGGAAGTTTTATTCTAATTGGTTGCATTAGAGAAGGCAGTATGTGAATTGCTGACCTTAGTTATTCCTCTTCCTGGGTCATAGTCAAGGACTGCACTAGGGGGCTCTGATGAGGACGGAGCAGAAGCCCAAAATGACATCCTAAGAAAGAACCCTAAGGGCTCAGAGGAGTAGGAAATGTGGAACACAGCTGTTGCTGGTGACTGTCAGTGGTGGGGGGGTGGGGCATGGGTGGTGTTCCCAAGTGCGTAGGTGTACCAGCACACTTATGCACGTGTGACTGTGTGCATACCTCTGCACCCCACTGTTCAGCCCTTGGTTCCCCAGGTAACTATGAGAAACAGAAGTAGATTGCCGTTGTTACCAGGAAAAGAGGCACCAATAATGCCTTCTCTCTTCTCTTTCTCACTCTTGTCCTTTCTCCCTGATCTTCCTTTCTTCCTTCCCGTCTTTTTCCATTGGTCTATCGGTCTCAGCCTTCACTTTCACTAAAAACTTGAGGTGGCCTTCAGAATAAATGATTTCATGTATTTAAGGTAAAATCCGAAAGTTCAGAAGTTATGTAGAGAAAAGGGGAAGATCATTGCATCAGAAGCCAGCAATGACGTGATGGTATTGACTGAATACTAAATTTGACTGAGCTTCCTGGCAGCCAAAGAAAAAAGGGATATGCAGTGGTTTTCAGTTTTCCTGTTGTTCAGTCAGAGGCAGATTAATGATTCATCAGGGGAAGAAACTTTTTGTTGGTACTGAATCAGAGGAAGTATTGACAAAGAATTTGAATATTCTAAAGGGCAGTGTCTCCAGAGGTTTTAAAAAGTGTTCTTTGCATGGCTATTTTCTTATATTACCTTTTACAAATGTTGAAGGCCTGATATTCTATCACAGACCAGTGAAGGCATTACCCCAGGGGCTTTAACTAATGTTGGACAGGGACATTGCTTTCTGGTCATCTAACTTGAGAAGGGGTAGTGGTGGGAGGAGGGAAGGGGATGTTAGCGTATCCCTTGCAGCTATTGTTCAGACACTTCCCAGTTAATTTTTGAGTGTTGTGGCTAATGGCATGCTACTGGACCATTCATTCATTCATTCATTCATTCATTCATTCAACAAGCACTTAGGGGCCCCTAGGGATGTTCCATGTTCCATGCTCTCAAAGCAACCTGGAGGGAGATAGACAATCAGCCATTATACATGACAGGAAGTAAGATAATGGAGGTCTGTGTAAAATGCCACTAAATGTGGAAGCAGAGACAAGGGAGTGATTATTTTTTGTAGGAGTATGAGGCTCAGGAATGGCTTCACTGAAGAGGTAACGTTTGACCTTGGTCTTGTGGATAATGTAGGAGTTCTCTAAGTGACTGAGTGAGATAAGCCCTCGGGGCAGAGGTGTGAGAGTGTCTGAAATAGCTGAGGAGCAGCTGGTGTAGCGATGTTCCAGGGAGCCCAGGAATTAGGGAGAACACAGTTACCTTTAAAAATCACGGGCAGTTCAAAGGAACAGACAGTGTTGAGGACTTAGGTAACAATTAAGCACCTAAACTAAATGACAGCATCCCCTGGCTTATGCAGGAGCAGAGTAAGAGCCATGGAATCCCACCAAAGAAGAGAGGCTGGGTTCTGGGCAAGCCCTGCGAGGTGGCAGGCACAGCTGGCGAAGGGCAGCCAAGGACCCATTTCTGGTCCCACTGTCCCCGAGTCCTGAATCTTTGGGGGGGGTCCTTCACTTTCTAGGAGCCACCAGTGGTTGGGTGACTGGGTTTTTGGACCTCCCACTACATGTGTAACACAAATGGAAGATTTCATATCTTGAAAAGATGATCCAAATCCACCTGTTTCAGTGACTGGATGAACTTTGTCTGATACTGAATTTATTGACTAAAACAAACTCAGATAGCAAAAAGGTCCTTTTATTTGGAAATTAAATAAGTTGAGAGGCAGGATATCCCTGCTGGCCATCCTCCTGCAATTCTCTTAAACCCTGCTTGGCTCTACTGTCTTGGGAGAATAGAGGCTTTCCCTTGAGAGCCGGCTGCCCAGCCTGTGGGAGAGGAGAGGCTGGAGTCTAGGAATGGGGCAGGGTGAGGAGTCAGGTGGGGAGGGGTGAAGGGATGCTGGCTCTCGGCTGGGATGCTGCCTGGCCCTCCAAAGGACCACTCATTCATTTGTTCATCCACATGTTCCTTGTGCAAGTCCCTCGTGCAAGTCCCTCACAGTGGAACCTTTCCATCTTCACCCTTTATACTTCCACCCCCTCCAGCTATTGCATGGGCCCTTTTCCTGGATCATTCCTGTGCTATTACCTCTGAGCTTTCCTTCAGCTGTTCTCTGCCTAGGAGGTCAGGGATTGCTCAATCCAGGTTGAGTACAGCCTGCCCCAAGAAACCTTTCCTGACTGCTTTCTGCCCCGTGTAAATTAATGGCTCCATGCTCTCATCCCTCCTGGATGCAATTTCTGGGGCCATGTATCTTTTCTCTTGGGGTTTGTGGAGGAGGACCAAAGAGTGTGTTTGGTCTTCACACACCATCTGGCACACAACAGGGCTCAATAAAGGTTGAATGAGTGCACACCCGCTATGCTCAGGCCTTTACTAGGGTATTCTGGCACACAAAGAAGTGAGAGGAACAGGGGCCCAGAAACTCTAGAAGTTGCCATGTAGGAAGAGTCCTTATATGAAGCATTTTGACCTCCCATCTTTGCACACGGCAATGCACTGAAGAAAGTGCTTTGAGAGGAACAGGGGCCCAGAAACTCTAGAAGTTGCCATGTAGGAAGAGACCTTATATGAAGCATTTTGACCTCCCATCTTTGCACACGGCAATGCACTGAAGAAAGTGCTTCCAGTGACTAGAATCCCAAATTCATTCCGAATTCCGTCTTAGCAAATTAGGAGGTAAATGCTGTGACCAAGTCCCATTCTGAATGAAGTCTAGACCTTTTCCCATCAGCTCCCTGCTGCATGGAATGAAGGCAGTTTTGGGGGATGAAGTCTAGACCTTTTCCCATCAGCTCCCTGCTGCATGGAATGAAGGCAGTTTTTCCAACTTTGCTGGTCGTGACCTATAACAAGAAATATATTTTCATCTCTACCTGGTACACACATACCCACTGATTTGTGAAACAAAGATTCACAAAGTAGGACTTACCTTTTCTGTGTATGAGACCCTTACATATTTTCTATTCCATCCTAATTTCATTTAAAAACATGGTGGAACCAGTAAATTGATTTCTGTACCTATCAATGGATCAGGAGCCACAGTATGAAAATCAGTAGGGTAATTGTAAGACATTGGAGTCAGAGGGATTCAGGTTTGAATTCTGGCCCTGGCACCTAGAAGTCATGTGACTTTAGACAAGTCACTTCCCTTCTGTAATGGAAGTCTCAGTTTCTTCACCCATACAATGGGGATAATAGAGAGCCTAGTTCATGGGGTGACTGTGAGGATTAAACGAGACAATACAGGTAAAACTCGTGCTTGGTAAGCGTGAGCTTTTGATGCAGTTGTGAAGACTGTGGTGGTTCTTGCCCCAGCACCATTTGGCGGGGCCAGCAGAGAAAAGGTGGGACTCTCACGTCCTGGGAAATGGTAGTCAGGAAAGACTTTCTGTAGGAAAAGGCACTGAGGCAGGATAGCAGGATGGCCGGGAACCCTGTGTGAGCATCCCAGGGCAGAAAAGGCACTTGCTGCTCTTCCATGAAAGGCAGACTTGTTCCTAAGAATTTGGCTAGACCTCGAGCTGACCACATTTAGATGCCTTTGCATTCCACATTTAGGGCATTGCAATTCCACCTGGAATTGATTTTTGTGTCGGGTGTAAAGATCCAATTTCTTTTTTCCCCCCTGTTTCTAAATGGATAACTGGTTACCCCTGCACTCTTTAATAAAGAGTCCACCCTTTCTGGCTGATTTGTACATCACCTCTCTCATACATCAAGGTTCCATATGTGCATAAGTCAGTTTCTGGACTCGATTCTGTTTCATTGGTCTATTTATCTATCCCTGTGCCAATACCACACTGTCTTAATTACTGTAGCTTTATAGTGATTCCTGGTCTGGCAGCCCTGTCCTCCCAGCCTTGTTCTCCCTTAGAAGTACCTGGGCTGCTTTGGGCCTGTGCTGTCCTCCATGTGTTTCAGAATCAGCCTCTGCGGGAAGATGAGTGAGAGCCCCAGGAAGCTGTGAACAAGGTGTCCTCAGCAAGATTCATCTCAGAGGGCGCGGCCTGCAGTACTATTGGACTTACTGCTGCCATCAACCCTGGTTGTCATTTAAGCTGCCCAGGAAGTTCTTTCTGACTGACTTGCAGAGAAAAGCACCAGGAATGGGCCTGAGTCCCAGTCTCATCTGCCTGCCAGTTGCCCAGTGGCTCCTTTGGTTTCTCTCCCAGTGGCTCAGTCCTTGTCATCCCACCCAGGGTGCTTGCAACTCCTTCCAGAAGACTGCCTGCTTCCCTGTCCCTGCCTGCCAAGGACATAACCCTGAATAGACAGGATGTGTCCTCCACTGGCAATGCCAGGGTCCTGGAGGAAACTCCCCACACCAAATCTTGGCACACACAACCAAATTCTTTGGCTTGAATGTTTGCAGATGTTTTCTTACCTGAAAATAGGGCTGGAGGTTTGGTGGGAGGAAGAGACATGTTACTCATGCTTATAATTTAGTCTGTCCTCGATGGGAAGATCCAGGTTGGCATCTTCGCTGCCTTCTCTGGAGACCAATCTGACAATGGCTTGGATGGCCAGGAAGTGACTGATTTCATGAGATGGCTTAAAGAAAGGAGCAACACTAATGGGCCAAATGCACATGGTTGGGCTGGACTTGGTAAATCAGATGTATGTATGTACCCCACAGTTTTCAGCATACAGGTGTTCACATGCTTGCAGAATTCAAACACTTACCAAACTGGCTCATTTGACTTGATGTATTGGATTAAGGCGAGAGTTTCTGATGACCCACCCCCTGGACTCTCTACCACAGGCAAAGTCCTTCTCCCTTTGGGCCTCGGTTGGCTCATCTGTGAAGCAAGGGTTTGGACTGGGTGGTCTCTCAGATTCCTCTTAATCCTTGTTTCTGTGATTCTACTTCTGTGATTTAAGAGCACAGAAATCAGAATCCATTCTTTCTATCCTCTTGGCAAGAAGACTCTTATTTCTGCCTTGCTTTTGCTTGCTGATGTCTCTCTCCGTGCACTGAGGATGCTTGACTCTGCCCAGCTGCAGCCGGGCGAGGGGAACCTGCAGGCAACAAGGAGAGCTAAGTGTGAATTCTTGTCAAGCTTCACTGAATCCTGCCACCTCCTCACCTGGGAAGAATTGTCGATTCTGGACAACTGTCTAATCTGTTGAGCAGAATCTGCCCTTTCAGCACTGGGGGGTTTGTGAGCCCCTTGTGGGCTTTGGCACTAGCCCAACTTGGTGGCTGAGCCCAGAATGTGGCGGTAGCATTTGACTAGGGTGCTTCGGAGTCTTGGTACTGAGATGTCTCTATTTACTCTTTCAGACCACCGAGTATTCCGCCATGGCTTCACTGGCTGGAGGGTTGGATGATATGAAGGCCACCCTGCCCAGCCCCACCCCCGCTGACATCGGGAGCAGCGTGCCTGGCCCACAGTCCTACCCTATCGTGACAGGTGAGGGCCCCTGGGGTATGAGGGTTGAGTGGGGGAAGGAGAGAGAGAGAGAGGGAGAATGCATGTGTGGTGGGAAGAATGGCTTCTTGGTGCTTTTGGACATGACTGCCCATTTTGTCTCATGAGGTTATGACGGCCTGGAGAAGGTCAGGTGGGAAACTGTGGGGCCCGGGGTTGTGGCCATGTTGAGACACAGCCATATATTGTTCCTATAAAGCCAGAGAACAAATGCCACATTCACTGGAGGCTGGGAGGGGCAGGGAAGCCTCCTGTCAGAGGGATCCCCATGGGTGGAGCTGAGTGCTCAGAAGCCTGGGATTTATCCCTCTCATGAGAAAGGCAGCCCTGGTGGGCTCCAGCTTCTGGGAGGAACAGGACTCCTCACAGTTTGTCATTGGCATTTCAGGTTTCTAGGCTCAGTCAAGAAGGGCAGGAGGCTCAGCCTGGAAGG
>NW_007726122.1:1335733-1338085 GCF_000696425.1 Galeopterus variegatus
GTAAACAATAATTAGCTAGAAAACATAATAGAAGAAAATAGCCCATTAACTGTATATATATATGTATGTATATATGTATGTGTATGTATATGTGCATATATATCCCTGAAAATACTTCAAAAGCTCATGGAAAAATAGAATTAAAAGATAATACAAATACTTCCATTAACTTTTTGAAGTACCCTCATATATATATATATAGAATGCCTAGGAATAAACTTGACTTTATAACTCCATTAAGGGACATAAAAGAATAAATGGATGTAGTGTGTTCTTGGATAGGAAAAACTGGAATATCATAAAGATGTCAATTCTCCCTAAGTAATCTACTAATTCAAAATGATCCCAATCAATGTATCAACAGAAAGTTTTTTGGAATTTGTCAAAATGATGCTAAATACTGAATAAACACTCAATGATAGCTGGAAAAATTCTTTTTTTTTTTTTTCCTTTTTGTCTTTTTTCGTGTCCGGCAACAGATCGCAACCCNGGTGCTCAGGGTGTGCAAAGCAGCTGCCTTTCTGGAAAGCCCAGGGCAGCCTCTTTAGCGGCCAGTGTAAAGATGAGAGTGTGGGCCCTGGAGGCACCCTGCTGGGTGCCAACCCGCCTTTTACTAGCTGTGCAATCTTGGATACATCATCTACGAATTCTGGGCTGTGGTTTTTTAATCTGTAAAATGGGAATAGTGATATCAGGGCTTTTGTGACAATGAATAGGCTCACACATATGAGCACACTTTGAAAAGTTTGTGGAAAAATAGAATTGAAAGATAATATGAATCTTTCCATGAACTTTTGAAGTACCCTTATAGAAGGTGCTTAGACTCCTGTCCAGCACACGGCATGCACCCAGTAAGTGTAGCTCTTATTATTCCTCCCAGAGCACTCTCATGGTGGCTGGTGGTCATGGGCTCGCTGCTGCAGAAGGGCTGGATGTGAGGGTCAGGCCAGGCAGATACCCCCCGGCTCCCGCAGCACTGGGACAGCCTCAGCCACCAGCTCTGGGAGGTCGTCCAACCTGGCAGGCAGGAGGCACTCTCAGATACTGTACAAATAGATAGTGGGGGCTGTGGGCCACACTTGAGCCTGAGCCTTGAGGTCCAGCCAGAGGTAGCAGGATGTCCCTGTTGGCTGGTAGGCAGGACATGGTAAGTGGTGACAGAGACTGGGGTTCTAGACATGCAGGTGGCAACTGGCACTTTATTGAGTACTTACTGAGTACCAGGCACTACGCTCAGTGGACTTGTTTTATCCTCAGAGGAACCCTGGGAGGTGGAGCTGTTATTATCATGCCTACTTCATGAATAAAGAATTAAGGCTTGGGAAATTAAGTAGCTCACCTGAGATCATGGCTTGTGAGCAGTGGGGCTATGGTCGAGCAGCAGGGCGTGTACTACAGGCCACTCTGACACACAGATCATCCGGGGATGGGTTCAGCCCTGTCACTTCCTTGCTGTCTGACTCTGGACATGTCTCTGAGCCTCAGTTTTTCCATCTGTAAAATGGTCCTGGTCTCTCAGGGTCCTTGTGAGGATCAAATGAGATCCTGGAGGAGACTGCTTTGCAGAGGGGAGGGCTTGTTATTGGAAGTAGGGCTCAAGGTATGTTTGGATTTAGGCAGATCACAAGAGGACACTACATTCTATCACTTGTGCACACAACTATGTAGGTAAAAAAATCATCCAGCAAACGTGGAGGCCGTGGTTACCCTTCTGAGACTCTTATCTACAGAAGTGGTAAACTGGTGGCCGTCTGGACAAAGGGCTAATCTAGTTGGACCCACATAGGGCTTCTAAAAAATTTGAGCCAACATTTAAAAAATAAAAATCTGGGTTTCTGGCTTCCCTTGGAAAATCAGAAAATCTGGCCACACTGGGCCATATTCATACATGGTCGTGGCAGGTTGGTGTTCAGTAGCAGTAGCCCCTCAAGACAGGACCTCTTGGTCCCCACCCAGAAGCTCCCTCATTTATCTCACCAGCCTAACCTGGAAAGGATTTGAGTTGAACACCCTTGTTCTAGAAGGTGGGTGCTAAGAACCACTGCGTGGTTTAGCTGTCCCAGGGTCTGCAAGAGAAGGCTTCAGGAGGCCCAGGCAGCAAGTCTGGGCATGGACTGGGTTTTCAGGTAAACCTTTGACCAAAGACCTGTTTGTATTTTGAATTATCCATTTTGAAGTCACATTATAGAGTAGAAAAAGAATGTAAATAACCCAGGTTAAGCTAGAATTATGCTTAACTTTGAAATATTAGAAGTATTCTAATGTCAATACAATCAATAGCTTTCTTGTAAGTAAACAATAATTAGCTAGAAAACATAATAGAAGAAAATAGCCCATTAACTGTATATATAT
>NW_007726122.1:1338780-1436857 GCF_000696425.1 Galeopterus variegatus
GCCGCTGCGCTCCCAAGCGGCGCACTGTAGCAGTGCGCCACCGGGCTGGCCCAGCTGGAAAAATTCTAAAATAG
This sequence comes from Galeopterus variegatus, assembly GCF_000696425.1. Lineage (NCBI taxonomy): Eukaryota > Metazoa > Chordata > Mammalia > Dermoptera > Cynocephalidae > Galeopterus > Galeopterus variegatus. Next base: position 1,338,855 of record NW_007726122.1, read on the forward strand.
AGAAATGAGTAACAGCCCTAGCATATTTAAAACACATGGTAAAGCTACAATAAGTAGAACTGTGTTACTGAAACTGAAGTAAACAGACAAATGGAACAGCACAGAGAGTCCAGAAACAGGTTCAGACGTATGTGGGCATTCATAAATGCAGCATTTCAATCAGTGGAGAAAAGATAAGTCATTCAGTTAATAGTGCTGGTACAGTTGAGCCTGCTGGATCCCTACCTCACTCTTTATATCAAAATAAATTTCAGACTGATCAAAACTTTAAAAAATGAAACCATAATAAAACTAGGAAAAAAATGCAAGAGAAAATTTTTATAATCTTAAAGTGGGGAAGGCCTTATAAAATATGTTCCAGATACAAAAGACAAACAAAAACAAAAACAAAACTGTTAAAAATGTAAATCTTTTTCATGTATGCAAAAAAATCCAAAAGACAAAGGACAAAATTGGAAAAAAAGTGGAGCACAGATAACATAAAGAGCTTTTAAAAATGAGTAAGAAAAAAATTAGTAGAAAAAACAGGCAAAGGATATGAATAGCTAGTTCATTGGAAAAAATGCAGATGTCCCACAGTGTATGAAAATATGTGCACCTGACTCATATATTAAAACAGTTATGAGACCCTTAAAAATAATGTTATCTTATCAAAGATTAAGGTTCAGTGTTCGAGAGGGTATGAGAAACAGATCTTTTCATACACTGTTATAGGAGTATAAATTGGTGCAATCTCTTTCGGAGGGAAATTTGGTTATATCTCTCAAGATTTTAAATGCACATACCTATCCTCTTGACTCGGAACTTTTAAATACACTTTTAGGAATTTTTCTCACTGATATGTTCACACAGATGAACAATGATATCTATATAATAATTAAAAATTATTTATAATGGCCAACAAATAGAAACAATGCAATGTCTATCAATAGGACCTGGTTAAATAAATTATGTCTCTTTCACACAGTAAAATATTATGCAACCATTAAATAGAATTAAGTGGAACTGTCTGTACTGACATGAATGAATAAGATATACTTTTAAATAAAAAAAGTTGTAGAATAAAAAGTATGATTCCATTTGTATGAAAAAATACAAAGGACAGACACACAGATGTGCAGACACACACGTGTTATCAGATGCTCATGTACAAAGGTTCAGTAGAAGATCTCTGCTCCCCTTTCTCTGCGTTATGGGCCTTTGCGGTGCTGTGGTAAGGATTCATCGTGGTGGGGTTCTCCACCCAGTCCCATGGAGATCTCTGCTCCCCTTTCTCTGCGTTATGGGCCTTTGCGGTGCTGTGGTAAGGATTCATCGCGTTGGGGTCCTCCACCCAGTCCCATGCGGCGTCCCCTTGGGATATCAAATATTTAAATGTCCCTTTACTCTCCTGAAATTAAGTTCATAAAGGATGTAGCCTATCTTCACGTCTAATTGCAAATAAAATCAAAACAATGCCCCAACTAAGAGGTTAAAGAAGTGAAAGCAAAATTATTTGTAATTAAATACTATGTGCTTTGATATGTAAATACTCTTTGTATCTAAACTGCAAGACGTGATGAAGTCGTCTAGGGCATTCTCCATGCACACAATCACTGTGAATGCAACAGCACTGAACACAGAGCTGTGCAGGGGTGCGGACTGGGGACTCGTACTGACACTGCGAGTGTGATTCTACAAATAGGTGAGGAACTCTTGGCAATGCTCCAAGTAAAACAAAGTACTGTACCAGCTTTGCTCAGTTGACACGGTAGTTGCATTCCTAGAAAATTCAGTGTGTATTAAGACCATGGAAATTGCTAGTTCACATTTATATGTAAATGAAGTTCAGTTCTAGATTCAAATAATTACAAATAGATTTCTCACCTACCTGAATGTTTGGCAGGACATGAGAATAGTGAGGGATGCAGAAAAATTCTTTGTTGTATAGGGCCATTCCCCTGCAAGCCGATAATGCCTGTCAGTCATATAAAATCCCCCACAAATGTTCAGAACACCCTCTAGGGGGCAGTTACCAAGCCCACTGAAAACTGTAGCACATCTTGAAGGAATGCCCCCTGAGGGCTGTTAGGTAGGTCTCTGTGTCTCCATGTGGCATTTATTTACCTCTGTCTGTGTTAATGGATGTGCCAAAGCAGCTCTGAAGTCTTCAGCGGAGAGTTGGAGTCTTCTAGCCCTGCTCCCTTCTCCCCTCTACACAAAGCCCAGAGCATAGTAAGTGCTCAGTTGGACTGTGAGCCTAGCTCAGGGCTCTACCTGGGTCTGGGAGGCTGTGCCAGCCTGTGGACTGGGGGGCAGGTGGCCCCTGTGCTGCTCCATCCCATCCTGCACACTCCACTCTGCCCAGGGAAGATCTCATTAGAGAGTGAGTCCCTTTCTCTCCATCGTGTATATGCCACATTAAATATTAAGGTAAACCCCTGTTCTACCAGCCAGGGCCACGGTTCAGAAACTGCTCACCATTTGCAAACTGGTGACATGCCCAGCCTGTTATTGCACTATCAGCAGTCTGGACTCGTCCTGATTGGGACTAATTATCTGATAGGTCTGCCACTGTGCCCACCTGCCAGAGAGGACAGCAGGTGGGCACCAGGCTCCCAGCTTCTGCTCACCTCCCTATTGGTGAAGGACATATCAGTCTTGCCCCCAGCTGGTCCCCCTGACCTTTTGCCTGGGAGAACAAAGAAATGGGCCAGCCCATACCCTTGCTGGCCCCTTCCCCGAGGACTGTCTCTTTGCATCAGCAGGTCAGCATGTCAGAAGGAGATGGGAGAGGCCTCCTCTGGCCAAAAAAGTTTGGGAAGCACTGGCTTGATAGGTGACCCAGGCCCTGAGGTCTGAGGCTCTCCTAGGCGCTGCCCACCTTTAGCAACAGACACCCACAAAGACAGACAGAATGGCTGCCCAGTTCCCGAGCCCACCATCTCTGATTAGCTGCATCTCTCAGGTTCAAAGTTTGGAGTCTCAGTACCCAAAACTAGGCAGCCCGAGAAAGTCTACCCTCTTCTGCCTTTTTTTTTTTTTTGTTTTTTTCCGTGTCTGGCAACGAATCACAACCCTCAGTGTTGCCCCCGTACCGGACCGGGACCGGCAACGGGATCGCAACCCTCGGTGTTGCCCCCGCGCCTCGCTCAGCCAGTGAGCGGGAACCGGTCTGTATGTGGGATCCGAACCCTCGGGCGGGAACGCCGCCGCGCTTCCCAAGTGGCACACTATCCAGTGCACCACCGGGCCGGCCCCTCTTCTGCCTTTTTAATCTTTGTGACAGCTGAGAGCTGGAGGAAAGAGCACTAGAACTGGAGTCAGAGGAGCAGGTGTAAGTGTGGACTTTGCTACCTAACTGGTGCTGTCTTTGGGAAAATTGATTATCCTCTCTGAGCCTCGGTTTTCCTATCTATCAAATGGGGATGCCCCACCTGCCTCCCTTGGCTGTTTTGAGGATAACATGAGACAGTGGGAAGGTAGGGTTTGAGAGCCACCAAGGGGGCGTCTGAGAGTATGAGGGCAGTTATGGGAGAAGGAAATCTGGAGAGGTTCGGGATCCGCTGTTGGCACTTCCCAGCCTTCCTCAGAGCGCACATCCTGACCATACATGGGCAGGGGGGAGAACTGTGTGGTCCAACTCGTCACTTCTCAGCTGGGGAGACCGAGGCCCAGAAAGGGGAGGTGACCTGCTCAAGGCCACAGCCAGTTAGTTAGAGCTGGAACTGGGGCTCACACAGTGCCTTTTAGCACATAATTGAGAATGTCAGCAGGACAGCCAGACTGCCCGAGCTTGGAGTCACCCGCTTCACCAGGCTCTAGCTGGGTGGCCTTGGGCTAGTTACTAACCTCCAGGCCCGAGTTTCCCGTCTGTAAAATGCGGCCAGCACTAAAACTCTCTCATAGGCTTCTTGTGAGGATTATATGAGTGGTCCGTGCAGAGTGCTTAGCACATGGTAAACACTCAATAAATGGTAGTTATTACTATGTTTCTGGGCTCATCTACCAAAGATTCCTTTACCTCTGCCCTGGGGGCATAAGACGACAACAGCAACAACTCTGTGTGGGGATGCTATCTCTCAAGACCCTCTCAGAAGGGCCCTGACCCTGCAGAAATCTGAGGGGCAGGCAGGGTGGAGGTCTAGGTATGGTTGAGGGTCTTTTTCCCATATGTCTGGAGGCCCAGTGTCCATCACCAGGAGAGTGACATCTGCTGTATGTTTGGGGATTTGGGGGAAGCACTCAAGACCTGTGTATCGTGTTCCGTTCAGTCCGTGAACACATGGACCCCAGACCTTGGAGTAGTTGCGAGGGTCGAGGAGGCTGGGACAGCTTCGGCTGCATGGTGGGAGACCCACCCCGAGCTGAGCAACTTTGGGGCTTTGCTGAGGAGGCTTCTGGCTCAGAGGAGTTGGGCCTGAACAGCGCTGAAGGGCTGTTTGTTCACCTTTCTGTGGGGAGCACCTCCTTTGACCCATTTTTTATGAGCCTTTTTTAGGCTCATCAGATACAACTAAATACCTCTTCCCTCAGAGTGAAATCATAATGAATAATGAAAGTAAAAATATGAGAAATGCTTTATGTATCCAGGCTACCAAAAGGTGCTGGGAAAAATTACAGTAAGAGCTTCATCACAGTGTGGTACCTATAACCAAGTGCTCAGCCATGCAGCTTTCCGAGGAATCCGTGGACGATGCTGGGGTATCCAAGTGGTTTTGTGCATTGGAAGAGGAGGATAATATCTGTAGTCACGGCATGCCAGGCTGGGAGTATGATGGTGACCCTGGTGGACAGTCTCTGCCCTCGCTGGGTTGACCTGTTGGAGAGTCAGACAATTTACAGTAAACACAGGATAAATGTGCAATGTAGCTTCATAATGGCCTGTGCTCTAAGGAAAATAAAGTGGGGAGAGAATAGAGAGAGAGTGGGGTTAGGTGTGGTGGCGAGGAGGGTGGGATGGAGGATGAAGCTGAGTCTTTAGGAAGTGGTGTTTGATCTGAGATCTGATGGTGAGATGCTTTAGGAAGATCTGGAGAGAAGGCATTCCTGGCAGAAGATACAGCCTTCAAAAATGCCTTTTAAATGTATAAATGAATGAATGAATGAATGAGTGAGATGCCTAAAAGATGTGGCCATATCTCGATTCTCTCCCTGCTACCACTTGGGCTCAACCCATAAGCCAGGCCACAGGGACTCTTGGAGTTAATGGAAACCGTAGAGGTTCGGTGACCTGACTCTTCACCTACCCCAGGCATCAGTTCCATGTTAGGACTTGTTGACTTCCGGTGTTGGGGATGTCACTACCTCAATGGCAAAGATTCTTCAAACAGTACTTACTTGAAGCTGTTCTCAGTTGAAGTGATTTCCTTTCCTACTGTCAGGCCAGAAGCTGAAGTGTCTGCCAAGTCCAGGCCAGCACATATGCTGTGAATTCGTAGACCAGGCCCTGCCCAGCCCATTCTTCAGCCTGGAACGTGCCCCCATGGTCCAGCCCAAAGATCGTTTGGTCTGCATAGTGATTTTTAAACTTAAAAAAATTAGACCTAACATTTTAAAGATCAGAGGGGAACAACCCAAATGTCCATCAGTAGGGGATTCGTTAAAGAACAGCTCATCCAGGCAATGTAGTACTGTGCAGCTGCAGAAGGGAACAAGGAAGCTCTCTTTGTCCTGATGGGGAAGGATCTTTAAGATACATTATTCATGGAGAAAGCCAGGTAAAGCATAGTGTACACTGTGTGAAAAAGGGAGGGACAATGCAAAGGCATATTTGTACATGTGCAAGTTGAAGAGACTCTGGAAGGATGCTCAGGAAGATAACACTGTGTTGAGGCAGGTGTGTGGGAAGAGCACTTTTTACTGAATACTATTTACATTTTTAAGTTTTTGAACCTTGTCAATATATCAGCTATCAAAAAGTTAAATTTAAAAGTGCTTTAAAATCAGGAAATTTAACGTAAAGATTAAAATGTCTGGCTTCAAAAAACTGGAAGACTTGTTCACCTTGGGTCTACATCCCCTTGTGGCCACACCTGCAGATAGCTGAGAAGTGGTTGGATGAACCAGCAGCCTCCTGCTTGCCCTAGACTCCACTTGGCCAGCTTCACTGACTTTCCTTGCCTGCTGGCACCTGTGGGCATCTGGGTTTTCGACCCTGCTTTAACCATCACCCCATCCTTCCTGTCTCCTTAATCTCACTCCTGCCCAACAGAAAACCCCTCTGTCAGGTCAGGAAGGCCTGCCCACAGGCTCTCCAGCTGTCCTTGCCTGTCTGACTCCAGGACCTTGCTCAGGCTGTTCTGCCTGCCTGGAATGGCTTTCTCCAATATCAACTTGGTGTGTAAACATTCAGCGGAGAGGGCCTGGAGCACGGAGTGCAGAGTTCTTGAGGATGTACAACAATGCAGCATTTTATCCCAGTGCAGTGACATCACAGTCTCTCCAACTAAATGCTGTGTGCCCTTTGCAACAGTAGTGGCCTGCTCAAGTCACCACAGCTCAGACAGAGCCACTACTGGAGTGCAGCATAACCTCAGAATGCAAGATTGGAACGCTCCCCAGAGATACAGGGCTATTTGCATTCAAGAATGATACAGGGTGAATCCTACTGAGGTTTAAAGTATGTGTTTTTAGATTGTTAAATAGACTCACAATTATAGATTCCTAGAAACCTAGAATTTTGGAATCTTAGTGTTTGGAAGGATACTCAGAGATTCAGAGATGCTAGAGGTCTGATCATTTTAAAGCCAGAGTGAAATTCAAGCATCTCCATAATTAAAATGCACATCAAAGAAAAATATAATTTGCTTTCAGGTAAGCACAGTGTTCCCAAGAACTATTTGTTGAATAAATGAATTAATATTTGTGTAAAGTGCAGTGTCAATTAAAAAAAATAATTTCAGCAGAAAGTACTCTAGTTGTTTCTGACCTTGTATTCTGTAGGATAAAAATAAACAAAGCTGGATGGCCCTCCTGGTAATGCACTCATAGATTTTTACACTTGCGGGCAGCTTGGAAGCCGACCTTTCCAAATAGCCTCCGAGCAGGTCTCTGGGCCTCCAGCTTCCCAGCCCACCCTGCTGTGATCCATCTTCCTAAAACAGCGATCTCATTAGCTTGTTCTGGTCGGAGATCTCCACTGCCTTGTCATTGTCTGGAGGAGAAAAGGCTCCTGGCAATTTGCGGAGCTGCTGCTGTTCATTGACTCATTCATTCATTCACTCATCTCCCCATCAGAACTGCCCTCCCCCTTCATGTTAGACCTTAGCCTAGGGTAGGTCTTAAGGGTTGTAGAGTACCTGCCCTCAACAAACTCATAGTCTGATGGGGGAAGCAAACATAGATACACATGCCAGGCAAAACAAAACAAAAAGAAAAATAAAGATAAATACCACGGGAGAAGCCAAGTGCCTCTGAGGGCATGGAGGAGTGAATGATTGCTTCTCTTTGACCGTGGGCTTGGGGAAGGCTTTGTGGATGAGGCGCTATCCAAGCTGCTCCAGGAAAGCCATGCACTCTAGGCTTCTCTGCTCTGAAGTTTGGTTTAGTCTCTCACCACTCCCCTCCTTTTAAAAATCATTTCTTTCTAACCACAGACTAATACATGCTTTTTGTAAAATAAATTCAAATTTTGGAATCTTAGTGTTTGGAAGGATACTCAGAGATTCAGAGATGCTAGAGGTCTGATCATTTTAAAGCCAGAGTGAAATTCAAGCATCTCCATAATTAAATGCATGTATTTAATTATCCCTTCACTCCGTTCCTAACCCATTCTGCAGATGTGAGAGTTGATTTGGAACGTGTCCTTCCAGAACCTTTTCTATGCATAAAAAACATATATAGGGTTATACACATACTGTTTGTATCCTACAAATAGGCTCATACGGTGCATGAGGCTGCAGACAGAGGTGGACAGGCCCAGGAAGGGGAGAGGGCTCCCGGGGTTGCTGGCTTAGAGACAGCCAGCTTGGGGCCTGGCTGCTGCCTCCTGTGTGCTCAGGGCTGCGGGGGGAGGAGGTGGGGCTGCCAGGAGTGCATCAGGGAAGCCACAGGGAGGCAAGCTTTAGTTTAGCGCAAAGAACTTCTGAACCGTTTGAGCTCTCAGAAAGCCGAATAGGCTGCCTCAGGAGGTAATAACAATGATAGCTAATGTTTATTGAGCATTTGTTATGTGTTTCGGTTCATTTAATCCTTTACTCTTTGAAACATAGGTAATATTTTTGTCCCAACTAACAGTTAAAGAAACCGCCTGAGTTCACACAGCTGCTAAATAGCAGAGCCGGTTCCTCCTCACCCCTATACTGACCTGCTTCTATTGGTACTAAGCGCTGCATCATCACAGGTATCTAAGCAGAGCTCTCTCACATTTGCCTGCAGCACAGCTAGTGGTGTCCACTGGGGTCTGTGGACCCTGATTGAACTGTGTAGTCTCTTGTGGTGACTCTGGGCCAGACTACCTGACTTCAAACTCCAGCTCTGCCACTTCATGAATCAATGAACCCAGTTTCTCAACTCTGTGTGTGTGTGTATGTGTGTGTGTGTGAGAGAGAGAGAATGTGTGTATGCCTCAGTTTCCTCATCTGTACAATGGGGATAAAACCTTTTTATGTGCATTAAATGAGCTGAAATTTGAAAAGCACTAAATTCTCTGCCTGGGCTATGTAAGTGTTGTTTCAAAAATCTGGAGCTCAGGAAAACAGCCTGAGTCAGAGTCAGACTTAGTGGTCCACCACAGCGAGGGGATGAGGGGGGAGCCCGCAGGGGTGGGGTCTGTCTGGCATGGAGCAGGCCTGAGGGCTTCCTGTTCTTGATCCTCCACTGGTCTCTGGTTGTAGTCTCCAGTTGGGGCTATAACAAATTACCACAATCTCAGTGGCTAAGACAGCATAAATTTATTATCTTAACAGTTCTGGAAGTCAGAAGTCCTAAGATAAAATGTTTCCAGGGCAGTTCTTTCTGGAGGCTCTCAAGGGGAATCCTTTCCCTTACCCTTTCCAGCTTCTACAGGCTGCCCACATTCCTTGGCTCGAGGCCTCTTTCTCCCTCTCCAAAGCCCGCAGCGTAGCATCTTCTTTCCTCTTTAACCTCTGCTTCTGTTGTCACATCTTCTCTCTGTGACTCTCACTGTCCTGCCTCACTCTTATAAGGACCTTTGTGGTTCCATTGGGCTCACCTGGATCATCCGAGATGATCCCCACATCTCAAAAACCTTAATTTAATCACATCTGCAAAGTCCTTTTTGCCATGTGGGGTAACATTCTCAGGTTCTGGGGATTAAGAAGTAGACATCTTTGGGGAGTGGGTATTATTCTGTCTACCACACCCCCAGGGGCCCAATACAAAAGTCTCCATGAACGCTCTGTGTCCCCTAGAACCCAGGGGTGACCCATCACCTGTCTGGGGATTGGGTACCCCTTTTGCTCTGTTTCTGCCTGTGCTTTCCCTACTATCTCTGTGAGCACTGGCTTGTCCTCACCCTGTCTCTTTCACCTGCCCCAATGTTGTGACAAGTTGTGCCCTCTGCCAGGTACCCAGGATTGAGAGACTGGAATATTGGTGTTGGATGGGCCCTAAGAGATCACCCAGTGCAACTCCATCAATGAACAGAGGGGGATGCTGAGGACTGAGATCTCAAGTTCTCCCAAATTGAGGCAGCTCTGGAATCCACATCCCTTGACTCCTATTCTAGTGCTCTGTCCTCCATGCCAGACTCAGCCTCTGTCCTTCCAGAATGGAACCTTTCTTTTCTCCTGTCCTCATTTCTCAGCTTGCCTGATCTACTCCCCTCTGTCTACCTCATCTGTGAAGCTGCCCAATGGAACCCTGTGTCCAGGCCTGTCCTTCCACCGTCTCCCAACTCACCCATGCCTGGTCCTGACTCCAAACCTCTGCTTCTGCTGGTTCCTCTTCTTAAGCTGCTTCTGTCGCTTGCCCAGTGGTGGTGGCAGTCTGCTGTGAAGAAGAGCATTGGGCTGACTTGGAGTCAAGATCACAGATCTTCATCCCAGCTCTGCTGTACTCCTGGCCACGTTGAGAATACCCTTCCCTTCTCTGAGCCTAGATTTTCCCATCTCCCCAGTGGGAATTATAATCCTGGCTCATCCTGTCCTTACAGAACTATGGTAGAGAGCACATGAGAGGAAGTGTGTGAAAATGTCTCATAAACTGTAAGCAGCTGTGTCCTTTCTTGGGAGCTCATGGAGAGAGTGCACCTCGACTATCTAGGTGCTCAGGTCCTGCCTCCCCAGTAGGATGGTGAATGTGAGCTGGTCCAGGGCTTTGCCTGTAAAAGGCTCTCACAACACCTCCTGAGGACTTAGGAACCAGCAGGCTTGCCAGTATCTGCTCATATGCCTTCAGCCCATGTCTGCTCGGAGTCCCCAGGTGCTGCCTTCTTCAGAAAGTGCTCCCCATCTGCCTGGGTTAGAAGTGATATCCCCCTCATCTGGGCCCTGAATCAGCCCACCATTAAGCCTATTATTCCATCAAGCCCTGAGCTGTGATTCTTTGTGTCCAGCCTAACATTCCCCTTAGACTTTGAGATTCTGGATTGTCTCCACCTCCTCCAGCACAGCCTAGTGTAGGCCTTGAATATAGTAGGTTCTCAGGAAGTGTTTGTTGCATGGATGGATGCATGGATGGACGAACGGATGAGTGAGCTGTCTACTGTGATTGGTTGTTACTAATCAGCTTGTACTTCACCTTTCTAGGTCCTTGTCAAGATTATTAACATAATTCATACACTCACATATACATTTTTGATAAACATAAAGTCACGTTTGAATTCAAGATATTATCATAATCATTATTTTTCCCCAAATGCATTAGCTTCTGCTGGTCTGCTGCCTTTTCTTTACACCAATGTTTATAGCCGAGGAAAAAACCTCTCTCTAATTTATCTCTACTAGCTTTTATTTTCGTTAAGTGAGAGGATGTAGAACTTCCACTCCTGCCCTGAGATCGTCTATAAATGTTTGGTAAGGCTGCTTTTGGCATGAACCCTCAGGGGCACCTGCCGCCTGTCTGGACAAGCCTGTGCGGAGAAGCGTTTGCCTTTCCAGACCCACTGATCCTTTTTGAACACCTCTGTCAATGCAGGTCCGGGATGGTGTCCCATGCCAATCTCAAGGATAGGGTGGCCAAGCAGCCTATTTGGGGGCTTTGTATCTAGGCTAGGAACTAGGGTAGGGCTCCCTCGCAGAGCAGATCTCAATCCTGAACAGCCAGAGAGGCAGGCCCAAGCTAGGACCCAGTAAGCCAAGAGTCTCCAGCAGAAGAGAGAGGGAGCGCCCATGCCAGCTCTCTCTCGCCAGGTGCTGCTCTGAGCGCTTCACTCATAAAGCTTGTCTAACCTGCACAGCACCCTGTGAGGGGTTGATCTGGTTATCCCCATTTTACTGGTGTAGTGACCGAGGCACAGAGGAGCATAGAAACTTGCTCAAGGTCACCAGTAAGTGACCGGGATTCAAATGCAGGCAGCCAGACTCCAGAGGCCACCTGTTTGACCACAGAGCCACATAGCTCTCACCAAGCCTGGCGTGTCAGTGGCAGAAAGCAAGCCTGACTTGAGGAGCTCTGAGTAGGACAAGGGCTGACCTGGGGAACAGAGCACAAACAAGGCCATGGGTGGATCTAGGGCCTCATGTGGGGGCCAGGTCTGACCAGCCTTGTCTTAGTCTTGGGTGACATCTGGTTGCAGGGCTTTGAGTTGACTCACCCTCCAAAAGCCCATTAGTCAGCCTCCTGCTCAAGCAGACCTCATGCAGCCTGGCCGGGCTTTGGCACACAGTAGGCCCTCAGTGCAGGTTGAGTGGATGGGCAGATGGCAGCAGGTGTTACTGTTCCTTCTTACTTGGGAAAACTATACTGTGTACACTCTGGCATGCTCCTACGTGGGCCAGGCCACCTGGAGGTGCCCCAGCAACCCTAGGGCTCTCAGCCCTGCAGCGCCCCCCCAACCCCCAGGCTGTCCAGTGTGGGGAGCCCAGCACTTCAAGCAACTAAAGCACTTCAAGCCTAGACCGAAGCTTTCTTCCGTTGCTTTGTTTTCAGGAAAAAGAGCAAAAGAAAACTGATTGTCGCTGCTTTTCTTAACTAGACTTCCTTCCTCCTTCCCTGGTCCAGGAGAGGGAGGGCCAAGCCTTTGGGAGAGGGGTCATGCCACGTGTCTGGTTCCTTCAGGGGCAAGGAAAGGGGAGCCCTCCTCTCTTCACATCCACACCCAGTGCGGTTCCCACTTTCTCGTCCTTTACTGCCCTGTCCACCTGAGAGGAAAACGATGCTGAGCAATAGTCCAGGTGGGGAGGGGTGGGGAACCTTGGCCTGGGGACTCGGGCAGACGAGTGGGGACCCCAGGTGAGGATGATGGGGAGGATGGGGAGGACTGGAGGGGTGGGAACTCGGGCTCTTGTCCTCACTCTGAGGTTGGGCTGGGGTGGGCGGACTCACCTAACCAGCTGGATCCGTGGAGCTGTCTTCTCTCTTGGATCGCTGTCTTCCACACATGGTCAAGGCGCTGGATCTGGGGGAGGTGGGGGACAGAGGGTGCACTTAGGGCTCTGGGCAGCGAATCTTCACCAGCAGGACTGGCAGTATTATGGCATCTTTCACAACCAGTGATATCAGCCCTGGATAGTTGCTCAAAAGTGTTGCCCAGAAGAAGACCACAGCTGGGACAAATAGCCATCTGTGCCAGTATGGGCGTAGATTATGAAAAGATACCTGTGGTTAAATTGTTATCTTAAAATTTCTTTTGTACTAATGAGGCTGATGGAGTAAAGGCCACAGAGCATGAGGTGTGGCTCCTCCTCCCCAGAATGCCCTGTCTGGGCTCGCTCCGACCCCAGGCTCACAGGGCCCATCCAAGGGCTGGGCCCATCAGCTGCCCAGTTTCTCTGTGGCCTGAGCACACCTGCAGCAGGGAGCGGCGCTGCCCGTGACACCCTCCCGCAGGAATCCCTTCTTTGACCTTTGTAATTATTCCTGTTCAATCTTCCTTCGTGGTTTTTCCTCCCCCCGTTTTTGAGGTGCTCAACTCCTGCACTCTCTCCAGTGTATTAAGGATGTGAGTGAAATTGATGACTGGGATGTCTCAGGTCTTTATGATGATGAATGACTTTCACTGCCAAAGCTTTTATTGTCTGTGATTTGGGAAGAAGGGGGAACTGATATATCAAGGCTGCCTGTCACACCATTTAATACAGTTATAAATCCTGACGTCACTAACTGGTGGTCAGGAGCTGGAGAATTCTACCAGCCACCGCTTTGCCGAGCCTTTATGGATTTTTCCCCCTCTTGCCTTTCTTTGCTTGACTGTCAGGATTGTGTTTTGGGAGGGGGGATGGGAATAGCTAGATGGTGACTTTAAAAATCCCAGAGACATCCTGGTCTAGGGAGGAAATGGGAGCCCTCGTATCACCCTCTCTTTAAAAGAGGGAGCAGATGAAAGATCTTTGATTCTAAAGTGAGCAAGGAAATTGTTCGGTGAGACAAAATCCTAAAAGTAGCCTAATACATGTGCACCACTCTTTATAGTATACCAAGTGATTTAACACCTGTTATTTTTCAGATTCTCCTTCCGTTCTTGGGAGGGCAGCAGGGAGAGACTTGACCCATATTTTTCAGAAGAGGAAACTGAGGCTCAGCAAGGTGATATGGCTTGGCCAGGGTTATGCCACACAAGGCTTATCAGAGGGAGCTCCCTGGGGTGAAGCAACAGAGCATCACCATTAGGAATTTGGGGTGTGGAGTCACACAGCCCTGGGTTCCAATTTTAGATCCCCCCACCATTTAGAGGCTGACCCTGGGAAAGCCACTGAAATTTTCTGACCCTCAATTTCCTACCTGGAAGTGAGAATAACACTCTCTTCATGGGGTTGTTATGAGAATTAAATGACATGATGTACGCAAGTTTCTCAGCAAGGATCCTGGCCCATCAAAAGTGCTCAGTAAATGTTTTTAAAAGATGGAAGTATATACAGTGAGAGAGGCCTGGGGCACATGTCACAGGAGCACGATGAGGGCCACTTACGCCCTCCCGAGGTTGTGTGGGGACGGTTTCCTGCAGGAGGTGACATGTGAGCACATGGAAATGAGTAGGAATTAGCCAGGCTGTGGACAGAGGCGGGCAGAGAGAATGGCACGATGCAGGGTGAGTGCTGGAGATGAGCGAGGGGCAGGTCAGGGAGGCTACCAGGACCTGGGACCAGAACCTCCAGAGGCTGGGGAGCCTCGAAGGGCTTTGAGCAGGCAATGGCGTCTTTAAAGAGATTGTCCTGGGGTCTTGACAGAGGGTAGATGTAACAAGGATGAGAGTCAGCAAGAAGACCTCTCCCACTGAAGGGGGTTGTAGAAATCCAGGAGAAAAAGGAAGAGGGTGAGGCTGTGGAAATAAGGAGGGAGAAGAAATTTCGAGGTGTGGAATTGGCAAGACTCAAGTGTGGGGCAAGCTGAGGTGCAGAAGTCAAGTATGGCTCCCCTGGTTGGAGTCTGGGGACTGGGTACACAATGGAGCCACTGGCTGAGACAAAGACACCAGCAAGAGGAGCTGGTCTGTATACTTTGACTTCATGGTACCCCAGGGACACCCGGGTGGAAACATCCAGAGGGCAGTGAGGGTGGGGATATGGGTTTGGAAGTCATAGGCACAGAGGTGGTGGGAGCGATGGGCCACTCAGTGAAGATGTATAGACAAGGAAGGTTGGCAGGAGCAGAGATCTGGGAAGGGACTGGCTGGAGGAAGAGGAAGCCGTGGAGAAGTCTGGGAAGGGGTGATTGGTGAAGGACAAAGCAGACTGTATTAGTCAGTTTTGTGTTGTTTCTAACAAAATACACGGAACTGGGTAATTATAAGGAAAAAGCTTATAGTTTCTGAGGCTGGGAAGTCCAAAGTCCATCTGGTGGTGGTGACAGTGACCCAGGGGTCTCACATTGCAAGATGGTGGAAGCAGAGAGCAGAGAGAGAAAGACAGACTCTCCTCTTCTTTTAAAGCCCTCAGAACGACATCCCTGACCACCATTTTCAATCCATTCACTATGGCATGGTGCTACAATCCAATCACCTCTTCAAGGCTCCACCTTACAATTACCATGATAGGATTTCCCACCCTCTTAACAGTCATAGTGGGGGCTAAATTTCCAATACATAAAATTTGGGGACACAATTCAAGCTTCAGGGAGTTTGGGGGGGACACAATCCAATCCACTACACAGACCATGAGTGCTGTCCATCTTGGAAGCTATAGCAGTCACAGGTCTTCATTGTAAACAACAAAATTCTCTCTGGTGGTGAAGCAGAAGAGGGACTGTCTAAGCCTATTAGGACACCAAGAGGGCCACAGACCAGGCTTGAAGGCTTCACAGCCAGGAGTAACACCTGAACCATACTGCAGGACTGCTCTCATGGAGATGTCACACCATGGCCTGTGGACATAGACCTTTCAGCTCACACTGCCATTGCTGGACACTGGATGTCACCACTAGGACCTCTGCTTCAGCAGACGGACTCCATGTGATGCCTACTTCTTTGTGTCACTAGCTTTCTGAATTAAGGACTCACACATGTGTGTCTACTTGGGGGACCCAGAAATGTGCCTGAGCCCTAGCTGCAAGGGAGGCTGGGAAATCACATTTCTGACTTCTGCCTTGAGAGGTCTAAACTTTCTTTCTTTTTTTTTTTTTTCCTTTTTGTCTTTTTTCGTGTCCGGCAACGGATTGCAACCCTCAGTGTCGCGCCCGTACCGGACCGGGACCGGCAACAGGATCGCAACCCTCGGTGTTGTGCCCACACCTCGCTCAGCCAGTGAGCGGGAACCGGTCTGTATGTGGGATCCAAACCCTCGGCGGGAGCGCCACCACGCTCCCAAGCGGCGCACTGTAGCAGTGCACCACCGGGCCAGCCCCCAAGAGAGGTCTAAACTTTCAAAGTGGAAAATTCCCCAAATAAAGGAGTGTGTTCAATGGTGTCAGGTGGCCAAAAATGTTTGACTAATTAGAGAGAGAGCAAAGAGATCCCAGACAGCAGGGGCTGGAAAGACTCCATTGGCTTTAGCAGTTAACAGGGCCTTCTTTGAGTCATCTATCAACTATAGTCCATTCCTTTCCTCAGGACTTGAGGCAGATTAAATTAAAACCCAAGGGCATCTGCATATAGGCCAGAAACCACCCAAAGAAGGGGAAATGTTTCCACTGTATTCTGGACTGGGGATGTGACAGTTGAAGCCTGAGAAAAGCCCTAGAGAGGAGAGGCAGCTGGTCCAGGAGCCTGTGGGGTTGGGGCTGTCTTTCTGGCTTTAAGTGACTTGTAGTGAATACCTGGACTGGGGGAAAGAGAGGAAGAAGCAATGACACAGTGGCCCTGTCCCAACACTTGGGGTCATGGGGCTGGCTGGGAGGCATTTCCTTTGGCAAGAACTTGGGTAGCTTCTGAGCTTTGGCTGGTGGCTTTTCTCCAGTGGGGAGTATGGAAAGTAACACCTGTTGGGCTCAAAGAAAAAGCCTCTCCTTTCCTTATGGGCTCAAAATCCCCAGCACATAACAGGGCTGGGCCCAGAAGAGTGGCTTGCAAGTGTTTTCTGAGTGAAAAAATGAATGAACCTAAACATTTGTTTGGCCTCAGCTCTGCACTGAGCATTGTGATGGGCAGCACAGAGAAACAGAGATGAATAGGACACGGTCCCTTCACTGAAAGGGTTCAGTCTAGTGTCCTCCCTGGACAGCAGTCCCAGCAGTTTGACAAGTGCTTGGATGTGGAGCTGTGCTCAGGGGCTCTGAGAGCACTAAGCAGGGAGCATGGTACTGTGGGCGGGCAGGGCCGGGGCATCTGGGGGCATCTTCCACAGGAGGTGACATTGGTGGAGTTTGCCGGGTGCCTGCCAGGGCACAGCAGCAACATTGACTAAGGCACGCTAGTGAGTTGGGAGAAAACAAGCCATTCATGGCCAGGGTGGGGGTGGGGGTGGGGACTGGAGCTTACACAACTCCAGTGGGATAGTTGCAAAAATACAGGACAGGAGGGCAGTGAGGGGTTTGAATTTGATCCAGAGGTGATGGGAAGCTGAGGAGGGCAGGGTCTGATTGGAGGAGGATGGAGTGGTCAGGCGGACATTTGGGGGTGGGTGATGATGGGAGTTGCACTGTGGCTGGAGTTGGCTGTGGATGACACCCTCCAGCTCTGCCCCAGGAGTGTTGGTGGGAGAGGCTGGTCTGGTGGGTGCCAGAGTATCCAGGCGAGGAGGTCTTCTTGCCCAGGGGTGCCCTGGAGGCTGCCGGGTGCCCTCATTATGCTTCTCACGTGGCAGGGAGAGACGCAAGCAGCTATTGAGTTGCTGGGTGCCTCCTGCTGGTGTGCGGAGCGCCCGGCAAACCACATGAGATCCCATCTCACGCATAATGTGCATCCGAGGACAAAATTAGATTGAGAAGTAAATGGAGCCGAAAATTTCCAGAGCATTTCCCGTCAAGAAGCTGTTTGATTGCATGTTTTAATTCTCCAAGTCCTCCTGCCTGGTGAGGTTCATTTTGGTGGGGATGGCTGGAGCAGAAGGAGCTTGTGATGGAGGGGGTTTCTGGGGTCCTGGGGCCCCAAGGCTAGAGGGGAGAGAGGTCTTTTACGCATGTGAATTCATACTCCATGCAGCTCCTGCTCCAGGGTGCTCCATGCAGCTCCTGCTCAGACCTCAAAAGACCCTGAGAAGATGTTATCAACCCCATTTTGTAGACAAGGAAACTGAGGGGTGGAAATTAAGTGACCCCCTTAAGGCCATGTAAATAGTACCCAGGTGGCCAGGATGCCAAGCATTGGCCTGTCGAACTTTAAAACTCAAGCTGGTGCCACATCAGCAAAGGTTGCACATTTGAATGTTTCCATTTTTTTTTTTTTTTTTGTCTTTTGTCTTTTTCTGTGTCCGGCAACGGATCGCAACCCTCAGTGTTGCCCCCGTACCGGACTGGGGACCGGCAACGGGATTGCAACCCTCGGTGTTGCTCCCGCGCCTCGCTCAGCCAGTGAGCGGGAACCGGTCTGTATGTGGGATCCGAACCCTCGGACGGGAGCGCCGCCGCGCTTCCCAAGCGGCGCACTATCCAGTGCGCCACCGGGCCGGCCCCAATGTTTCCATTTTTTCACCAGAAGGTTCTGCCTTCTTCCTCCTTCTCATTCTCTTTCTCTCTTTCTCTCCTTCCTCCATTTCTGAAGCCAGGAGACCTGGAAGCAGAGCAAGAGGTATTATTCCCATTTTGCAGATTTATAAAGTGAGGCTTAGTGAGGTACAGTCATTTGCTGGTAACACAGAGGGAGACAGTCTGTGGCAGATTATGTGAGGTTTGATTTCTGTGTGTGTTCCCTTTCCCTGGCCCTGACCAGCGGGTTCAAGGAGGACTCAGCTCCATCTCTGGGGCTGCAGAGACACTGCTGACCTTGGCCACACCTGCAGAGCCCAGGAAGATGCTGGCATTCTTAGATCTGCTCATGAAAGCAGACATTCTGGTTCACTTCATAAGGAACATCAGTACCCTGGACTACTGGAAGAAAAAAAATTGAGAATTCATTTCTTGAGCTTGCCAGGCATTCTGTGAAGAGAGAGGGAAGAGGTAGGAAAGGAATAGAGAAAACAAGGCAAAGGAAGTTTGGATTGGGGGTGCATGGTGGTTCCAGCACACAGGCCTGGCTGTGCACAGCTCTCTGGGCAAGGCCCTGGCCTTGCAGAGGCTTCTTCCCTTCCCTGCAGAATAGGCAATTAATGATTTTCCAACAATTGTTAAGGTTTTTTTGTTGTTGCCAAGAAAACTTTTGTTCGGGTAGAACCTTCTTGCGAAGCTTTACATAAACTAATTAGAAGCGAGGTTCACGGGATGAATGGGAGTCCCAGAGGCCCCAGAGGTCCCCTGAAGGCTCAGAGGAACAGATTGAACTCCCTGGATGGTTGACCTTTAGCATCCTTTTGGCTCCAGGGCTCCCTGATTCCAAAGTGGTTTTTGAGCCAGTGTAGAGGTCACCCACAGATTATGAGTGTCCTCTGCTCATCCTGGCTCTCAGTTCCCACCTCTGGGACCCCAGCTCTCACACCTTACACCCCAGCTGCCCCACCTCACTACAACCTCTGTGCCTGATGAAGCTCAGACTCAGTTCTGAGCACATCTCCCCTCCAGGCTCATCCACTGTGTGACGGGAAGTGGGCAGGTTCAGACATCCCCCCACACTGTTCACCCTGCCTGAACTCAGCCAGGGCCCTACTTCTAGATCCTCCTGAAAGAACCCTACCCACTGAGGCCCAGTTTCAGTGCTGCCTCCTCCAGGAAGTCTGCAGGCATTGCAGGAATTGAGTCTCAGCTCTGCTCTTTGCTGCCTTTGAAACCTTGGGCAGGACCCTTTGCCTCTCCGAGCCTCAGTTTCCCTCTCTTTGGGTGCTGAGGTGGTAATAACTGGCAAATTGAATCCAGGCCTGACTGACTCACGCACTTGTCCCCACGTGATGCTCCCTGTCCAGTAGTGCCCCACCCCTGCCTTGCATGAAGCACTTTCACTTCTGTGATCCTATTTGGGGCTTCCAATGTCCCACAAGGAAGGCAGGTCAGGGGTGGTCATCTGGGTTTTACAAGTGGGCAACTGAGACCCAGAACTGGCGAGGACTTGCAAGCAAGCGTCCAACCTCCACTGGGGCTCTCAGAAGAAGCCAGTAATTCTGTGAGATAGTTGAGACCTGGCACCTGATGTGTGCTTCTCTGGGAAGGGAGGGCTAGGGAAAGATGGGCTGCTGCTTTGGCAGCCGGCAAAAAATTGAGAATTCATTTCAGCCCAGCAGTGCGATTTAATGCGTGTTTTCTGCAGCACATTAATTTGCCGCGCACCCTGGGAGGTGCCTCTGCGGGGCAGACTTGGTTTTTCCTGGCGAGCAGCGCACCTGCCCAGCTGCCTTTCTCATGCGGGCCTCCTCAGTGGCTGGTTACCAGTACTGGGCTCGTGGCTTGATGTGGGAAAACAAGTGGAGGTGTGGGAGCTGGTGTTGCAAAATATAAGTGTCGTCTGGCTGGGCTTTCTCCATTCCAGGCCTGGCTCTGTGAAATCTACCGTCCTGTTGATTTCTGGACCAGAAGTGGGCTGGCTGAGGCACTGGTTTAGGATTCGTGACTGCCTTTACAAGAGATCAGAAGCCAATCAGAAGCTTAGATGTTTACTATTGACTTTTTCTTAAAGTGAATGGGCTGTCAGCCCTGGAGGAAGGGCAGAGAATACTACGCATTTCTCACGTCTCTGTCTCTGTAGCATTTCTTGATCTCCCCCCATGTGGGTGGTCTGGGGCTGGGCTCTGGGTTTACAGGTGAGGGTGTTAGAGAAGGTGGGGGACCTGCCTGAAGGCACAGTAAGGAAGTGGAGGGTTTTCTGACTCCCAGTCCAGGGCTGCTTGTGCCTCAATGGGCTTTGTACTTACTCCTCCAGCCCTGACCTTACCCCTAAGCTTGAAAGGTCCAGTAGGTCCCTCCCACCATGTTTGACTTTATTTCAAACCCATCCTAGATTCAAGCCTCTGGAAGGGCCTTGTTCTGTGGAACTTAGTGGTTAAGAGCACAGGCTGCTGGGGGTTCTAATCCTGCTCCCACTGTCCCCCTTCCTGGTCTATTTTCTGCCTGTGCAACCTTGGGCAAGTTACTTAACCTTGTGCAGCCTCAGTTGCCTCCACTGTACGTTGCAGGTAATGACAGGTAATGACAGGCACCACTAACATTTGGAGCACAGCATGCAGGAGGGACACGAAGTGGGCGTGGATGGGTAGTGGGCAGTAAGGGAGCCTCCAGGCCGGGCACTGGTCTAAGGGTGTTCACAGAGTTGCCTCCTTCAGTCCTCAAACTCGCTCCATTGGAGAGGGACTGTCAGGGCCTCCTTCCCCTTCCTTAGACAGGTGAGGAGAGGAAGGCTGAGTCACTTGCCCAGGGTCACACAGCTGGTAAGTGGCAGAGCTGGGATTTTGGCCCCAGCAGGCTGGCTCTGGAGCCCATGCTCTTATCTTAGCTAAGTGTGGACTTTGCTGTGTAAGCAGTGGGGAGCCTCTGAAGATTTCTGACAGCACTTTCAAAGACTGATCTGGCTGTGCTCTTAGGTGGACTGAGATTGGCTGTGGAGCTAGAGAAGCACTGTGAACAACAGTGGCATTACTGAGTGTTCACTCTGTGCTGGGCCCTGTGCCAGTGGCTTTACATGCATTTGTTAATTTAATCCATGCAACAACGCTATGTGGCAGACGAGATTATCTCCATTTTATAAATGTGAACACTGAGACAGAGAAGCTAAGCAACTTGCTGAAGATCACACAGCCAGCAAGTGTGGAGCCAGGATCTGAACAGAGACCACCAGCCCTTTGGCCTTTGTCTCTAACTACCCTGCAACATTGCTCGCATTACAAACGTTAAATGTCCTCAAACCTAGAAGGCCACTTTGGGAGGACTCTATGCTTTCTGTGTATTCATTTATTCATGCTGCTTTTTCATGTAGCAATCATCTGCTTTATGTAGACTCTATCTCTCCAGAAGGCAGACTTTTCCAACCGTTATTAGATTTGGGAAGTGTGTTCTGCATTAGCAGTCACTGTCTGGGAGTTGGCAAGAAATGTTGGGCAAATGTGTGGTGGGAATACTGTCAGCCCTGCAGAGGAGGACACTGGGTGACCTCCAAGTTTCAGCCCAGCCCTGGGACTCCAGGATTCTGAAACATCAGAGGCAAAGATATGTCTTGGATGTTCTGCAGCCAGCTTGAGATGGCTTGGTATGGCACATACCCTAACGAGGTGTGGGCACATGGTGGGTCATGATCAGCAATCTAATTTCCTGGAGGTCTTTTCTGTTGCCATGCACTGTACAAGGGCTCTCCAGGGAGCCATTCTGGACAGAGGTGGACAATTACGCTTTTTTTTTTTTACTTGCTCATTATGATTATATAGGTTTCTCAAACACTGGTTTGTCCTGTTAATTTCTTGGATAAGAGGTGCACATAATCACGCTGGAGTGATATAATGTCACCTTCCTCTGATGGAAGAACCCAAGCTCATCTTTGTGAACCACTGTTACTGAACCTTGCCTGATATAATAGCAAAACCTCGGGGGTCTGTAAGCAAGCATCTGCCCCTCTTCCAAGAACCCCAGAATGCTGGGGTGTGGACTTCTCCTGTCTGATTATATTGTTTTCCTGTCTCTGTCCTTGCAGCTCACCTGTCACCTGTCACTTCTAATGTCAGTTTGCCTAGCCCTAGAAGTCTCTCCCCACTTCTTATTTTGCTGTTTTTAATCTACTAGGGGCTGGGAAGCCAAGCCACTGAGCTTATTGGAACTCTGTGCAAATGAAGATTAGGCCTGCCAGAGTTGGTGCCAAGAGGGACTGGTGGGACAGGCTTTGTGCCTGCCTTTGGCTACTCATGCCAGATCGCAAGGGGCTGAGATTGCTGGATGGAGAATTTCAGACAGGCCAAGCAGGGCACCACTGAGTGTTGGATGCTGGCTTGGGAGAGGCCTGGTGGGACCATGAGCTTTAAGTATGTGACTTGGCCAAGGTGCTGTTGGCATCATGATACTGTCCTTGAAAGCAAGAAGTTCTTGCTGTGGCAGCTCTGGCCTGATGGCAGCTCTGGCCTGAGAGATGCTAAGGTGGGAGCAAGGGGCAGGTAGGAGCCCTGCACTTCATGCATCTTACATTCATTATTATCTCCCTTTCTAGGCTGTGAGTGAGCCCCTTGGGGCACACTTTATCTAGTTCTTAAGAAAAGTTAATTTTGAATTAAAAAGTCAACTTCGAATAAGAAGAAATACATGCATGTGGTTAAATATTCAAACTATGCAGAAAAATATAAGATGAAAAATAAATCTCCTTCCCCCAACCTCAGCCCTCCCATCCACAGTCCCTCTCCCCAAAGTTAATAGTGCCTTGTATATTTTTTCAGTAATATTTTTACTAGCACAAACGGAATCATACTGTACACAATGTTCTTTTGTACTTTGCTTTATTCAGTTAATAATGTACCTTGGAGATATTTTCCAGATCCCTACATTCAATTCTACTTCATTGTTTTTCAAAACTGTATAATATTCCATCATATGGAAGTATCATAATTTATCCCAGCCATTATGATAGACACTTGGATTGCTTTCTTCCTTTCTTCTCATTAAATGTAACTCTTGGTGTACATTTCTGTGTATTTCCATAAGTAAAGTCCTAGGAGTAGAATTGCTGGTCAAGGAGAGCTGTGTTTTGTATTTTGCGATTTGCCTATTGAAACAGAATAGTGCAGGGGGGAAAGACACAAGCTCTGAAGTCAGAGCCTAAATTTGCATCCAGCTGTACCTCTTTCTAGCTGGGTACCTTATCTGCAAATTGGGGATAGTAAAGATTTATATCTCCAGAGTGGGTGGGACACTTAAATGCGATAACACATACAAAGCACTTAGCACAGTGCTTGGCACATGCTAAGAGTTGCATAAATGAGAGTTGTTATTGTTGTGGTTATTATTATTATTACTATTATTATCATCTTTGTGTTCTCTGGAGCGCTCAGGATGGTGTTTAGAGCTTAGTGAGTGTCAGATAGTGCATGAAAGAGTGAATGAGTGAATGAAGACATGAGCTAGCCCATGGTTGCCCAGAAAGTCCTCCTGCTTGTACTGCCTTCCTCCTGTGCCTTTAGCGGTGCCTGTCCTGGCAGGGAGGCCCAGAGCCATCAGCATGGTAGAGCTGCTTTGCAGCTTTACTAATTAGAACCCTGCCTTTGTCATTTTATTACATTGGATCAACAGTTGCTAGTTCGAGGAAGATCGTGTCATAACTGTACATGGACATATTGACTGAGTCCCAGTGTCTGCTCTAAAATGCCAGGCAGATGAAATTCAAACATGCTCTCAAAATTGAGACACAGTATTGGGACTGGCCCATGGCTTACTTGGGAGAGTGTGGTGTTGATAACACCAAGACCGCAGGTTCGGATCCCTATATAGGGATGGCCGGTTAGCTCACTTGGGAGAGCATGGTGCTGACACCACCAAGTCAAGGATTAAGATCCCCTTACCGGTCATCTTTAAAAAAAAAAAAAAAGAAAGAAACACAGTATTGAGTCTGAAAGTTCCCAGTGACTCCAGGAAGTTGACAAGGCCAGCTTGAATGAGGGAAAGGGGAGGGGGGACGGTTGCAAAGTAAATAGCACCCTGATTAATGAGTTCTTAGATTTGCCTTCCTGGCTCTACAAGTCCAGATCAGATCTCTAGCCAGGACAATTACAGGGGGACCAGTCAGAATTAGTTAAAAGTAGGGATTAAGTAATTTTGGGAAGAGAAATTTAGGGTTATTATTTCTAAGTAAATAGCACCACCTCAACTAATGTCTAATAAACCTGTCATTAGGAGCTTGCCAGATCTGCTTTAATAACTGGATACAGCTCATCTGCAATTAACGCATCCATTGTCAGCAGGGAGAGATGGGCTGTTACATCCCTGAGCGCCTTTCCCTTCTAAGTGAAATATTCCCACTCTGCAACTACTGAGATCAGCACTCCCTCTACGAGTGCGGGTCTGAACAAAGGCAGACTGCAGAGCAGCCCCTATTCCACTGCCACACTTTCTGAATGAGCCGGTGGTGTGCGCAGTACTTGCACACAGACATCGAGGCTTGTGTGGCAGGATTAATCCCCTCCCGAATCCTGGGTGTTTGGCTGTTTCTCTCCCCCTCCCCTAAGGTGGCAGTTGTTCATTGTCATCTGCTTTGGTGTTTGTCGAAAAGCTTCAGTTCATGTCACTGACTCAGGCATGGCTCACTTTTTTCTCCAACAGGTGTAAAAAGTATACTTATAAGAAAGTTAAAAACATAACTCTTGTACAAATATAAAATGAACAATATATGAAGTGAAGATTTTATTCCATTTGCAGGTTGACTTTTAGGTTCCTTTCCTGGAGACATGAAAACAAGACTAGGGTTTACTTCAGGGGCTCCAGGGAGCTGGATGCTGTGGCAGGAGTGCTGAGGCCAAGGCAGGCAGGCACTGCTGCATGTGTCTCTCTAGCGGCCAGCACCAGCCTTCCTTTCCGTCAGCACGGGGTACAACGATGCCACTGACTTAGGGAATGTTGGAATATTAAAAAAAAAACCCTCAGAGGCCGTCTGTTCTCACTGTTTGAGGGTTCAGATGAGAAAACCAAGTCCCAGAGAGGAGGTGGAACTTACCCAAGGTCACACAGCAAGTCCCAGTAGCCTGGGGGGTGCAGGCTTCCTGGGCATTAAGAATCCCCAGCGGATACGATCACTACTATGGAAAGGACTTCGCCTTTCCCAACCAGCTCTGCCATATTCCCCTATAGCTTGGGCCTTGTGTGCCGAGATCTTCCTCCTCTGGGCAGGGGAGGCAGTCAAGGGCTGGCAGACCCTCTTCGGCCATTGAGCCATCACTAGCATCCTTCCCCCACTTTCTATCTTGCTCACAATAAT
Organism: Galeopterus variegatus; assembly: GCF_000696425.1. Taxonomy (NCBI): domain Eukaryota; kingdom Metazoa; phylum Chordata; class Mammalia; order Dermoptera; family Cynocephalidae; genus Galeopterus; species Galeopterus variegatus. The sequence continues at coordinate 1,364,287 of NW_007726122.1, forward strand.
TAATGGCTTGCTTTCTTCTTTCTCTCGCTCACACACACAGTCAGGTAGATGGAGGGGGAGTTTGGTTGGTGCCCTGTGGTATTCAAAGTGAAGGGTTTTCACACTGTCAGGGTAATGAATTCTGCAAGGGTTTGAAGTGAGGAGCTGGGAGGATCTCCATGTCATGTGTCTGGGAGTGACAACCCCCAGTGGTTAATTACTGCCACACGATGAGAACCGAGCTGGTAGCAAAATGAGATAAGTTCATTATGAGCTAAATTTGAAGTTAATTGGATTCACATTCCTCCCGTTAGTGTACATAGAGAGAGCCTACCTAGAAATGGGCTTATGAACAAGAAAAAGTTGCATCTAAGCAAAAACTGATAAATCAGGCCTAGATGTTTTGTGGAGTTCGTCGCGAAGGGCTTTCTCAGATGTTGATGGGATGGGAACCATAGTTCAGATGAGTAGAACCAATGTTATTTGATTCATTTCATCTTGGGAGTCATTTTCTGAGCACTTACTGTATGCTGGGCCAGTGCGGGGGAAGGGGGGACAAGAGCAGCTCTTGATCTCTGGGGACATCCAATCCAGAGGCAGAAGGAAGACAAATGCCCAGTGTTGGGAGAATGTGAAGGAACCTGGTGCCAGATGCGTGGGTCTGGATGGGGTTCCGTTTCTTAGTAGCTGTGGGAACTTGGGCAGGTGCATAATCTCTCTGTGTTTTAGTTTCGGGATTTTAAAATGGGGATAGTGATAGGGTTTACCTCATATAGTTTTTGAGGATAAATGAATCAACATCAATAAAAGGATATTAATATTGCGAACAGTGAACAGTGTTTGGAACACTGCCTAGTGCTGGAACAGTGCCTGGCATATCATAAGTGCTGCACAAATGTTAGCTGTCATCATTATTATCAGCTGTGTGACCTTGGGCAAGTCAGCTACTTGGAGCCTGCATGTCCTTATCTGTAGGTTATATTTTTACTTTCTTGATGGTGTCCTTTGAAGCACAAAAGTTTTTAATTTTGATAAAGTCCAATCTATCTATTTTTTCTTTTGTCGTGTCATATCTGAGAAAGCATTGCCTAATCCAAGGTCATGAAGATTTATGCTTATGTTTTCTTCTAAGAGTTTTATAGTTTTAACTCTTACATTTGATCCATTTTGAGTTAATTCTTGTATGTATCGTGTGCATCTGGTTTTGAGCCATAGTTAGAAAGTCTTTCTCTATACCTGGATTACAGAGGATTTCGCCTATGTTTTCTTCTAGTATTTGCGTAGTTGTATTTTTGCATTTATCTCTCAGATCCACTTGAAGTTTATTCTTGTACATGGTATGAAAAATTGACTTGTGCTGGTATGAAAAATTGATTTTTTATTGTTTTTTTTTTCTCAAATGGTTCTCCAGTTGTCCTAACACCATTTATTAAAAAGTCCGTATTTGCCCCAGTGATTTGAGATTCTACTTATATCATATGCTAGATTTTCACATATAGTTGGGTGTGTTTCTAGACTTTCTATTCTAGTCCATTGGTTTTCTATTCAATTACCACTATCGCACTTTTAATTACAAAGACTTTGTAGAATGTTTTAACACCTGGGAGGGCTAGCCCCTTTCAGGGAGCATTTTGAGCAATCCTGCAAGGATAGCATTTAACTAGAAGTCATGAGATCTGAGTTGAAGTTCCCATTCTACCACTTACTCTGTGACCTTGGGTCAGTCAAAACTCACTTCTGATAAAGGTCAGTCAAAACTCATTTCCGATGAAACTCATTTTTTCCACGAAAATCAATTACATCGTATGTTGTTGAATATACTGAGTATCCTGACTTGGATGTAACATATTACACACAGGTATTGATATTCAGTGCTGTACCCCACAGGTATGTACAATCAACTATATTCTGATAAAATACATAAATAAATAAAATAAACTGTGTTACACTTCTAAAACTTGAAGAAGAAAAAAAACCAAACTCATTTCTTTGCCTCAGTTTCCTCATCCTTTCCGTTCCACTCAGGATTGAAAAGAATGAGTTATTTTAAACCATTGTATCTCTTCTGGAGGAGTGGTCTTTCTCTTGCCTTCTGCATAGACTCCTTGCTAATAGTAAGCAAGGCCAAGTCTCGATCGTTCTCTCTGGAAAGAGAAGGCCATATGTGAGTTGGACAAGATGTACTTACATGCCATTAATAATAGGAATTATGTTAGTAACACAGATTAAGTTTGCTTAGTTATTTGCAAATGTATTATATGCCATCAATAACATTCAGTGCCATTGCAAATAATACAAATAATTTCTTCCTTGGTAAAAAATGATATAAATATGTGCTTTGATGTCATATTGAGTTAAGAAGCATTAATTTTGCTTTACTCATCCCAGTCCAGAAGCCTGAATCTAAGCTGAAAAGGATCAGTAGCATCTCCTTAGCTGCCCTGTGTTGGCTGGTTGTTAAACACTACAACCCTGGTGACATGCCTGAGATGTGTTAGAGAAGAAACCAAGAAGGTAAAAATGCCCATACCCTCCAAGGTCACGGTTTCTCAGCTCAGTGCCTGGAGAGTCTTTATATGCCATCACAGCAAATGTGAAGCTTAGATTCCCTTGGTGGGCTTCCCAACAAGGGGAGTCCAGCCTCTGCTTGGATTTGGATAGATGCCCTTAGAAGGGCCCAGGCAGCATGTTCTTAAGTAGAGAATAACGATGAAAGCAAGAGCAGGTAACATTTACTAAGTCTTGTGTTGATCAGTGATTGTCACAACACTGCTGCTTAGCAAACCACCCGGAAACCCAGGGCTTAAAACAGAGATCATTTATTCTTGCTCATGGGTCTGGGGGTGGGCTGGGGCTTCTGCTTCAAGCTGGGGTTGGCTCCTGGTGTAGGCTAGGTCTGTCTCTGCTCTACATGTCTCTCCACTTCTTGGACCAGAGGTTTACCAGGGCATGTTCCCATGGCAGCACAAGAAGTGCAAAGGCTCACATGCAGCTGCACAAGCATACCTCCAGCTTCTGCCCACCCAGTGTCTGCTCTAAGCAAGGCACATGGCTGAGCCTCAAGGGGCAGAAGAGTACACTCTGCTCCAGTGAGAGGAACCGCAGGAAAAAAAACTCCTTTCAGTTTTTCATAAAACTAAGTTGGTTTGGTTTTAAAAACAGCTTATCCTTTCTACTTTTTGGTGTCAAATTATTCTTTTTCAAGATAATGGTGGTGAGGGTGGGGCCGAGGATTTGGGCCAGTAACGCCATCCGGCTCCCTGTGCCTTTGTTTCACATGCATCGCATTGCAACAGCCGTGTAAAAGAGGCATGTCATCATTATGGTTGCAGAGGGGTCCCAGAGGAGGCGTGGAGAGTGCAGATTTGCAAGCCAGACTGACTGGGTTTGAAACCTCACTTTTTAACTTACTAGCTATGTGACTGTGAGCAAGTCACTTAAACTCTCCATGCCTCATTTTCCCCCTCAGTAAAACAGGGCTAATAGTAACTCTTTAATAGGGTTACAGTGAGGAATGAATGAGGATGTGTGTACCTGGTTCACAGTTTGCTCTCTATAAGTGTTGGCTATTATTATCTGCATTTTATAAGTGAGGAAACTGAGGCTCAGAATGATTAAGGAACTTTCTCAAGGTCATAGAGCTAGTAAGTGGTAAAGCAAGGATTTGAGCCTGGGAAGACTGGCACCTTCATCACTGGGCTCTGCTGCCTTCCTTCATGTGTTAAGCTGTAGTCATCTCCCTACAACTTCCCCCACTGTCCCATAATATTTATATTGGGAATTTTGTAAGGTAGGAAGGTTAAATGGAACAATGTGCATTAACAGCCTACCCCAATGCCTGGCACACAGTAGCAGTTCAGGAGGTTGAGATGACACAGAAAGCTGTCAGTGTCCCCGTCCTTGCCCACCACAAGTGATAACTCAGGCCCTCTGCTTCTGTGACTAGTCCACTGAAAGTAAATGTGGCCACAGGGTGAAGCCTCTGGATCTAGGGACACTTGCAGATAAAAATGGAGCTGTGGACAATGCAAGGGAGTCCCTTGGCAATGGGGAAATCAGAGGCAGAGTTATTTGTGGAGTATATGTGGCCATTTGTCAGCTCCTCATGATGCACACTGCCATCCTGGTGGGCTGAGAGGAGGGACTGGGGACGGAATGAGCCCCCAGCATTTTGCCAAGTCCTGCATAAGACTGGAGCTGACACAAGACCCCACTGAGGCTGTAAGCTTGGAGATCTGCCTGCCCATGTCCCAAGGGGTACTATCAGCCCTCCTTGAGTGGCAGCACACGTTACGGGATTGATTAAAGAGGTTTTGGAGCTCCAGGTACAGTTGAACTTTAAGGTAGAAAAATACACTCACAGCTAAACTATCCTTTATGTATATGCATACTCAGACGAGTGTGAGCTTCAGGGGCTCTTGGAGATAATTTTGCTTAGAGCTCTTTTTTAAAGTTGGGGAAGACTGAGGCTGACGGTGGGCGGAGGAGAGGTGTGACTTGACCAGAGTTCCACAGACATTCAGTAGCAAAACTGGGACTGGAATCAGTGAGAGGGCTGTGGATGGCTGGCTTGTCCTGCTCTCCTACAGATCGTTATTGAGTGCTTGCTGTGTGCTAGGTGCCCTGCAGTCCTGCCCTGCGGAGCTTATAGCATGGCAGACTAATGTTGGTTAGTTTCTTCCCAAATGGGCTTTGACACCCACCCTGAGTTCTGGCTTCTGACAGCCCATCTTTGACTCTCACTCTCTTTTCTGCTTTAATCTGCTCACCCCCTCCAGTTGCTAACCAGATTAATTAATCCTCCTAGTTCTCAGCCATCCTTCTTTGCTGTCTCCAACCCCCCTCCCCTGCCCTGCTGTCGCCACCAATAGAAGCTCAAGCTGGAATCCAGCCACCTGGGGCCAAATCTCAGCTCTGTTTTCTACTAGCTTTATGACCAAAGGCAAGTTACTTAACCTCTTCATGCCTCAGTTTTCTCTTTTATAAAGTGGGCGTGATCACTGTTTGAACCTCACAGAGTTGTTAGGATAATACAATGAGTTAACTTATGTAAAAGAGTAAGAGAGTCTGTCACAAAGTAAGAGCTATATTTTCATTACTGATATCATCACCTCTATCTTGTCTATTCCCCTGACTCGATGCTCCCTTCACACTGGGACAGGGCGGTCGGGGGTCGGGGGGACCTTCAGCAGAGGCAGATACTAGAAACACTTGAAGGGCTGAGAAAAGGCTTCACAGAGGAGCAGGCTCTTGAGAGATGGGAGGAAATGTTTCAGGGGTAGGAATGGTAGAAGGGCTATTTGGAAGGGGAACAGCACGAGGAAAGTCATGGGAGTGGGAAAGGGCGGGCAGGTTTGGGGGATGGCACAGAGAGCAGGACTGATGAAGCTGGCAAGGTTGCGGGTGAGGGCACAGGTTGTGGAGGGCCTTGGACGCCAAACTGAAAAATCCATACTTAGTTGAACAGGCAGCAGGGAGCTGCTGAATCTAGAAAACTATTGACTGCAGACGTCCGTGACCTGGCTGTCTCACCAAGCTTTTTCATTGCTTCTTGTAGATGAGCTGATTTTCTTATGATTTTCCAGGCCCAAGACATAACCAGCTAATGATGACTTTGGTGTTTCTCCCCCAATGTTTATCCCCCTATGTCTCTATCTTATCTTAGTGTACTGGCTAAAATTTTCCAAACAATTGTCAGTGATATCATTGATAATAGGTTTCCTTGATATGTTCTTGACTTTAATAGGAATTCTCCAAGTACTTCACCAATTAAATATGATATTGACTTTAGGTTTAAGATCAGTGTAAGATCTAAGAAGTATACTTCAATTCTTACTCACTAAAAGGTATCATAAGGAATTAATATCAAATTTTAACCAATGCCTTTTCCAAATCTTTGATAAAATCTTATGGTTTTCCTCCTTTGATACATTGATATTATCCCCTGACCAATACTTTAATATTGAACCATTCTTGCATACCTGGAATAAACCTTATTTTTGGCCGTGGTATGTTATTCTTTCTCTAATATCGCTCAATCAGTGTCATAGACAACTTTTTGCATCTATATTAATAAATTGTGAGACTAGCCTTTAGTTTTTATTTTTTATGCTGTCTTTGTTAAGTTTTTATATTAGGATATGCTAACTTGATGAAATGAATTGAGAAGATTTTCTTAGTTTTATGTGTCCTGAATAGCTTAATAACATAACTATGAGTCCCTTAAAGATTTAAAAGAATTTGCCAAAAAACAGAAACAAACCAACAAAAACTTGCCCAAGTAGCTAAATGGACAAGGCACTTGTTTTTTAGAAAAACATTTTTTTTCTATTTCTTCAAAGGTTATTGGACTGTTGGTATTTTCTACATCTTCTTGAGTTCATTTTGGTAGTTCGTGTTTTCCTGAAAATTTTACCTTTTGTTGAGATTTCCACATTTATTAGTATTAGAGGGGAGTGCATTTTTAAAATTGTTTTTCTATCATCTCTTCCATTTCTCTGGTTATATCTACTCCTCATTCATTATCTTGATATTTGTGCCTTTTAAAAAAATCTTGGGGCTGGCCCATGGCTCACTCAGGAGAGTGCAGTGTGGATAACACCAAGGCCACAGGTTCAAAGAAATTATAAAAAGAACAAAAAATAATCTTGACCTCAGTTTGTCTATTTTATTGGTCTTTTCAAATAACAATTCTTGGTTGTATTTATTGTTGTGTCTGCTTTTCTGTTTTCTAATTCATCATTTTCTGCTTTTTCTTTATCAATTCCTTCCTCCTCCCTTCCCTAGGTTCATTTTATTGCTTTTATATCTGGCTTCTTGAGTTCAGTGCTTCAGTGAAGCACTGATTTTCTGAACCTTTGTTTTAGGGATCAAAGTTTTAAAGCAACAGAAACCATCAGGGTTCAGATATGACCAAAAGAGCAGCCCCCTCTTGAAGGAAGAATTCAATCCCAGGAGGCAGGAGAGCTGGATTCCAGTCCCAGCCTTTTCTCAGATCAGCTGAGTATCCTTGGGCAAGTCCCTTCCCCTCTCAGGACCCTCTTATTCATCTCAGGCAGCCAAGAAGGATGTGGACACCTGTACCAGGCAGGCTCCTACCAGGATAATGCCCTCCATCTTTCAGAAGGCAGATTTGGCATCACCCCCTTATGTGGTCCTGGCCTCCACCTCAACATGAACACCCATAAAAACTGTGCGATTGAATTTCCTTCTGCACGATGGAGCCAATAAGCAATGGTGACAGTGTCCCAGCTGAGATACATGGAGACTCTGGACTCATGGTCAGAAACAAAGGAGCCTGCAAAGAGCTGGCACTCACCTGTTGGAGTGTCTACCCCTTGCAGGCAAGGCCTCAGCCTTCATGTCCCAGCACCCAGAACAGTATTTGGTACCAGGAGGTGCTTCCTGCATCTTCACTGAATGAAAGAACAGCTTTAGGCCAAAGAGGAAGAATTCAGTCCAAGGCCAGAAATGGAGCTGTAGGGTCTGAGGCGGGTGTGCCCCCTGCCCACTGTGGGGGCTGTCAAGGAAGAGGAGGAGGGAGGCCCTTCAGATGGTCTTAGAAGGCAGGGGGTGTGAGGCTGTGTGCAGCTGGAGGAAGGGGGCTTTGTGCAGAGGGCAGAGCAGAAGCAACAGTGTGGAGGTAGACAAGCCCAAGGCACGCTGGGGGTGTAGAGAGCAAGATGAGCTGGCTGGAGCCAGGGTGCGCTGGCACCTGTGTTGTCTTATGTCTGCAAGGGGTCCCTGTTCCCCGGGGACAGGCAAGAGCCCTGCCTCAGTTCTTGCCGGGTGTAGCCAGGGAGGCTGGAGCTGTGTGTACGTGTGTGTGTGTGTGTGTGTGTGTGTGTGTGTGTGTGTGTGTGTGTGTGTGTGTGAGTGAGTGATGGGAGGAGTTGGGGGGGTGCACATTGGCATTCAGCATCCAGACGTGACAAATGTGCAGAAGTGTCCCGGGAGCTGTGGACATGAGTGGCTGGCCACAGAGATGCTCACCCTGTGATTTGTTGCTTTGATTCCTCAGGCCGTGACTTGGCAAGCACGACCCTCCCCGGATACCCTCCGCACGTCCCCCCCGCCGGACAGGGCAGCTACTCAGCACCGACACTGACAGGGATGGTGCCTGGTGAGTTCCACTGTCGCGTCTCCACAGCAGGCAGCGGATGGGGTTTCAGTCGGGGGGCATCCCCGCAACAGCCCAGGTGACCTCCACGCTTCTGAGAAGTGGATCTGAATAAATCAAGCAGAGGTCCGCGCTCTCGGCCTCTCTCTGCAGCTGGGCCTGCGGTGGGGCCAGGACTAGCCAGCATTGTCGGCACCTGGGAGGATATCAGAGGGGGGTCCTTGACTGTCACTCAAACAGTACTTCACTGGCCACATGGGGAGTCTGAACACAGAGCGGTGCAGGGCCTGGCTGAAGGTCGCCCAGCTAGTGGGGGGGGGGGGCTTTTCTCTATCCTTCCTCCCCTCCCTTCCCCCACCCTGTCTCTCCCACCCAATTTGTGTGACATGATCAAGCAAGAAGCCCCTGAAGTGCAGACTTACTCCTTGGGGTTGAGAAAGATGTGTTCGAGACAGACAGGATGTTGGCTGGTGGGTTTGTCACTTAATTCTAGATGGAATACCCTGTGGCCATTGAAACCTGATCTCCTCTGGCCAGTGATGTGTCAGTTTCAAGACATTTGGGAAGGAGGCCACCATGTCTGCTTGCATGGCGGGGTGGTGTGGGGACAAGACTGCACATCATCATGGTGCTGGCTGTCTGTGTATTAAGGGCATTAGCCTAGCAGGGATAGCCAAAGTATCCTTTTTTAAAAGTGTTTTTAAAAAAATCAGGGGAAAAAAATCAGGCCTTTGTTGAATGTTGTTGCACTTCTTTTATGGGTTAGTATTGACTCTTTTTTCTTTTATTTTTAAACATTCTCATTTATTTTATTTTTAATTGACAATTAATAATTGAATATATTTATGGGGTGCAATGTAGTGTTTCCATGCAATGATCAAATCAGGCTAATTAGCATATCACCTCAAATATTTATTGTTTCTTTGTGGTGAGAACGGTTAAAATCCTCTCTTTTAGTTGTATTGAAATATGCAATACACTGTTATTAACTGTAGTCACTGTGCTGTCTCTTGTCTGGAGGTATCTACTACGGGAGTCATTGACCACTCGTTTCAGTGCCTGGGGCTCTAAGGGTCCGATCCTCTCCTAACACAAGCAGTTGTCTCTCTCTGGCAAAAAAAAAAAAAAAAAGGTTATTTCAGTCCCCCCTACCCCGCTTTCTCTCTGGAGCTTCATAACAGCTTTAAGAAGTAGATGGCGGATCATCCATTCCACCGTATTGGTGAGGAAATTGAGCCCAGAAAGGGGCTGGGACATGTCCAAGTCACCCAGCAAATAGGAGGCAGGGCTATGACTAGAAGCCAGTTGGAGCTGCCCTTAGACCAAGCATGAGGGGCCTGGAAGCCATTAGGAGCTACTCATTAGAGGGCCCACTCTGTCCTGCTGGAACAATGCTCTACCCCGCTTTCTCTCTGGAGCTTCATAACAGCTTTAAGAAGTAGATGGCGGATCATCCATCCCACCGTATTGGTGAGGAAATTGAGCCCAGAAAGGGGCCGGGACATGTCCAAGTCACCCAGCAAGTAGGAGGCAGGGCCATGACTAGAAGCCAGTTGGAGCTGCCCTTAGACCAAGCATGAGGGGCTTGGAAGCCATTAGGAGCTACTCATTAGAGGGCCCACTCTGTCCTGCTGGAACAATGCCCACCCCCCAGGATTGGGGCGACTCTGCAGGGCCAAGGGGACATGCTCACGGCCCTCCTTCTAGCCCACCCTGGAGTCCTAGCCATAAAAATCCAAGTCTCTTCCAGCCTCTTCCCCAGGGCCATCCTCCTAAAAACAGCCATGTCACCAGTGTGGGCACCCCTGGGTCCGAGGGCTGGGTCTTTAAGGGGGGTGTGAACAGAGCTGGCATATGAGGGCTGGGTGTCCACACTAGGACCTGCGTGGCGATGAGTGGAGGTGGGGAAAGCAGGTGAGATCCTAGCCAGGGTGGGCTTTTCCCATGCAGCCATGTCCTGGCACAGAATGCCAAGGAGCCCCTGAATTCTAAATTCGACATGGCCTTCCAGGTTGTTTCGAAGATGTATTTAACAAGGTAGGAGGATGGAGCATATTTCATTTAACGGTTTGTTAGCTTGATTTATGGCTTTTAAATATGAGACATATGGGAAATGCCCTCCATGTGTACTCTTGCCCTGGGCCTTGCCAATGCTAGGGAGGCCTGCCAGGTTCCCGCCTACAAAACCTTTGCCTTTTCTGCTGCAAGGATGGGCCCCTGGCAGATCGCATGGAAATATTGTGCACGAGGCAAGCAGAGGGGATGGGACATACACCAGTCTTCCCCAAGTCCCCCACTCGGCTTCTCATTTCCCAACCTTTAGCAAGTTAGGGCAGCCTTGGGACATGAATCCCAAGCCATATCCATTAATGGCCCCTTACATTTGTGCAACACTTTCTAGAATGCATAGTGCTTTCCCTGGAGCCCTTTGAGGTAATCACCCTATGAAGTGGGCAAGGTCTGGAGTGCAATCCCCATTTTCCAGAAGGGCTAGCTGAGACCCAGAGAAGTTAGGGAACGATCCCAGGCTGCACGGCTGGCAGGCGGAGGTCTTGAGCTCAGGTCTTTTGCATCCTCCCTACCATGCTGCCTGTGTGTCTGAGTCTGTCAACTCCAGCTTTTCAGTGATGGCAGAAGGGGAGACAGCAGCAGCCTCTACCCCTGTCCTGAGGGCACATTGGCAGGTGACGCTGAGGCCATCCAGCTGGCCCTCTCAGCTCCCCACTGCAAACCCCGAAGAGGCCTAGTTCAGAGAAGCAGCGGAATGACAGCTCCTTGTCCATTAACGGTGGCAGCAGGAATCACTCCCCAAGCAAGGGTGCAGCCTAACCATGCCTGCTGGTGGCAGCTGGACAGCGGTGTGGCATGGGGCACACAGTGGGAGGCACACGGTGTGGAGCAAGGAGAACACGCATATTGCCAGGGGAGCCTGCTGCTCGGGAGTCCCCCGTCCTCCCCTCTCTCCCTGCACTCCTGCCTTCTCCGCATCTCTCTCTGTCCTCTTTCCCTTCTCTTCCCCCTCCTCCTCCCGCCTGGCCCTTTGCTTTCTCTTCTCATGCATCCCCCAGCACTTACATGGTGCTGGGCCTGTGTCAGGACTAGGATCCCAAGCTCAGGGGGCACAGCCTTCAGTTCCTGTTCCTCAGTGTCCAAACCAGTGTCACGTGTCTGGGACTCTTGTTCCCCCCATGCTTTCCTAATCTCTCTGCAGGCTGGCCCCAGGGCTGTCCCACAGCACAGAGAGGGCCTGGCAGAACAGGGTTCCTGGCCTGGCCTTCAGGCGCTGCTGTGGTCTGGCCCAACTTGGCTTCTCAGCTCCTCTCCCCGCCCTCCCTGTTCCTGGCTGCTTGCTGCTTCCCAGCACGCCTTGGTCTCTTCCCAGTCATTGTCCTTCCAGCCTCACCCTTCAGGGCTGAGCGCACATCCCCTGCCCCATGAAGCCTCTGGCACAGTCCTCCCTGGGGGACAATGCCTTATGCCTGGCTCTGTCACACCACACGACTCAGGTGTCTGTGGCGCAGTCAACTCTGCCCATGCCCACATCTCTCGCTGGGACCTGGCTGGTCTTCTGTACCCTTCACAGCCCCTTGCACATGCTAGGTCCTTTTGTGAGCGTTGGCTAAAGGAGGGAGGCAGGGAAAATTATACTGACTTGGGTATTAGTTTCCTGCAGCAGCTGTAACAAATCACCACAATATAGGTGGCTTAAAACAATAGAAATTTATTCTCTCCCAGTTCTGGAGCCCAGAAGTCTGAAATCAATATCACTGGGCCAAAATCAAGGTGTCAGCAGGGATGCGCTCCCTCTGGAGGCTCTAAGAAAAGATCTGTTCCTTTCCTCTTCCAGCTTTCTTGGCTCCTTGATGTGGCTGCATTACTCCACAGCCAGGATCTTCAAATCTCTCCCTCCTCCATCTTCACATCACCTTCTACTCTGCGGGTGCCAAATTTCCATCTTCTCTCTTAAAAAGATACTAATGCATTTAGAGCCCACCAGGACAATCAAGGATAATCTCCCCATCTCAAAATCCTAACTTAATTACATCTGCAAAGGCTTTTTTTTAGTCACGTAAGGTAACATTCACAGGTTACACATAAGGAACCTTCATATGTATAACCTCTTACATGTAAGGTTTGAGGGATTAGGACATGGATGTACCACAACCTGTTTGAGGATTTCAGCTTTGTATTTGTTCAGATTTCTGATCCACAGCCTCTTGGGTTTCTGAGTCTGGGAGGTATTCATTCAATTGTGACAGTGCTGAAGGCGATGACACCGTTGCGTAGATCCCGAGGGCCTGGTGGCACATTTGGAGACATAAGCTGAGCAGGGCTCTGGGAGGTTTTTGTTTCCTGCTTTTATCTCTCTGAGGCTGCTGCACTGCAAAGGTCTGTTTCACTGCATGGAATGGTTCTCCCTCCTCGCCTCTGGCAGGCTGGTGGTGCAATCTCAAGGGAAACTGGAAATCTCCTGGGTTGTTTTCCCACTGTAGGCTTTGGGAAACATTTGACTGCCATTTATAAGTGAAGGCTTCCATTTGTAAGATTTGCTTCTAGGACATACGGAAAGGGATTGCCTCCGGGATACACTTTGACAGTTGAACTTTGGGGCCAGAAAAAAATAGATGTAGCATTTTTCCGTATTAAATGTCAGCTTGTTAGCTGGACTCACCTTTACTTTATTTTTTTTTCCTCCCACATTCTTTCTTAAAATTTATTTTATTTTTATTCTATATTAACAAGTTGTGGTTGTATATCCTGATTTTGTCACCTGCATGTAGTCTGCGCCTTCTGGCTCCAGGGCATCCTCACATCTGCAGAACATGGCTTCTTGGTCTTCTCTAGTACTTGTAGATTCAGTTCCTGCAATTCTGGAGACTCTGGATAGCACTTTGCTGATCAGTCACATTGAAGAAAGCAAGTACAGCATATTATATCAGCTTAGAATGGAGACAGTTTTCAGATTTTATTTCCATCAAGTCCCAGCAAATGCCAAAAGTTTTGCACCAAAGATTCCATAATGTCTTGATCGGTGTAACTAGTTGATTCCTGCCTGAAGATATTTGTGCAACCTAACAGATATCGACATGGCATTTAAAACTCTTAAAAATTCTGGGCTGGGGGAAAAACGAAGGGGAGTTTACTGCCCTTTGGCTTCAGGGAGTCTAAGAAACAAGGTAACTAACCACCTTTGAGAGGAACCAGTGTAGGAACCACAGGCCTCATCCCTTACCACCCACCAGAGCAAGGTGCACAGAAGGAACTTGGCTGGATCCCTGGGCGCTCTACTTGCCATGGATTGGTGGACATCATTTCTAGAAGTCTTTCAATTATGTCACTCACTGTTTTCTTGAAGTAGGAGGTGAGGGTACAGGGTACACTGGGGGCTTGAGGCCAGTGGGGAGATTTGGACAGCACAGCAGTGAGGCCAGGTGAGCACAGGGGCTACTGAACTCTGGGAGGAGAGGTACCTGCCATTTCCTGTGTTTAAAGCTCTCAGCCCCTCTCTGCTCTCTGTCCAGCCTGCCTGGCTCCCTCTCACCATTTGGATTTCCCCTCTTCAGAGAGGCCTTCTTCAATGACCAAATATGTATTAGTTTCCTATTGCTGCCATCGCGCATCACCACAAACTAATGTCGTAAAATAGTAGAGACTCATTATCTTCCAATTCTGGAAGTCAGAGCCCTAAATGGGCCTCACCGGGCTAAAGTCAAGTGTCTACAAGGTTTGTTCCTTCTGGAGGCTCTAGGGAAGAATCGTTCTCTTTCCTTTCCTAGCTTGTAGATGCTTCCTGCATTGCTTAGCCCACGGTCCCGTTCCTTCATCTTCAAGACCGGCAACGCTGAGCTCAGTCTTTGTCATGTTGCCATCTCTCTGGTTCTCTCTCCTGCCTCCCTCATCCACTTATAAAGACTCTGTGATTACATTGGACCCACCTGGATAATCCAGGCTATTTTCCTTATTGTCAAGTCAGCTAGTTGGGAACCTTAATTCTACCTGCAACTTTAATTTCCCTTTCCCTGTAACCTAACAGGTTTCAGGGATTAGGATATAGACATTTTTGGTGGGGGACAATTATTCTGTCTACCACACGCCATCTAAACTAGGACCCGCATCATTCCTCTCTCAGAGCATCCTGTTCTTTTCACTTGTGGTACTAAGCATAACTAAGGTAATTTAAAGAATGGTTTACTTGTTCCTAGCCTGGCTTCCCTTCAGACCTGTGTGGAACATAAGGGTTGTACAATAATCAAGGCTATGTCTATTTTGTTTACTGCTGTGTCCTTGGGTCCTGGCACAGTGCCCAGCACCTACTAGCACTCAGGAAATAGTACTGAAATAAAAAAGGGGAACTTTAGACTGCCAATGAGAGCTCCGTCCAATCTGTGGTGGCCCCAATGATTCTGGAGCTGTGGCTGTGCAGCCAGGGGTGCTGGGGCTGACCAAGGGCTGGGAGGGGCAGGGCCACTGGATTGGCAGCTGTGTGGGGAAGCAGTGGGAGGCTGTGTGGTTCAGAGCATGGACTCTGAAGCCAGAATGCCTGGTTGTGAATCACCATTCTTCTTCTCACTAGCTGTGTGACTTTGGGCAAGTTACATAACTATAAAATGGAGATGATGATAATAAATGTGAGCATTAGATGATGTAATATGAATAAAAACTGCGAGAACTTTGCCTGGCACATATTAAGTGCCATATAAGTGTTAATGGTTATTACTATTATTTATTCAGGGGTCTGAGTGGGGCTTGGTGGTGAAGAGAGAAACCTAGCAGGCGTGCCTAACGCTGGCCTGGCCTAGCTGGCATCAAATCAAGTGCTCTGCAGCAGAGCTCATACCCCGTGGAGCCCATGGATCAGTGGGAGAATCAATCGGAGAAGAGTCCAGTCACAGACAAGAGCATTCCCAAGGAGGAGTGGGGGCAGACTGAATGCTGGGGGCCTGGAGAAAAAGGAGAGGTGCCTGGGGTTGGCACAATTGAGAAAGGAATTCTGGTGAAGGGGGCCCTTCAGCTGGGCTGTGGAAAGTATATGCTTGGCTATCTGAAGAGCAGGGCAGGGGGCATCAGGGTTGGGGAGGAGGCTGAGCCTAGTGGCTGGCTTGACTCACGGATGCAGTATGCCCAAGCTGGGTAAATGGGGTTGTCAGGAAGGGGAGCTAGTTGGGGAGGAGCCTGGTGGCCAGCAAGGTTAGGATTTGAACTCAGCAACTTTTGGAGGCCAAGCAGTCATCCAGGTAAGGCTCTCTGCAGACAAGTGGCGAAGTAGACCAAGAGCACAAGGACAAGGACTGGTACAGGGAGAATGATGTGGAGATGCCCCAAGAGAAGTGAGGGACGCTGTGGAGAGAGTGTAGCTGTGTGACCACGTACGAGCTCCATGACCTCTCTGAGCCTGCCTCACCTGCTGTTTGTGAGGACTGAGATGGTTGTTGCACAGTTGCAGAGGCACCAGCCATGTGAGGTAGGGAGAGTATTGAGGTTCTGGAGGGGAGGAGAGGAAGGTTTCTCTAGTCTGTCCATAGCGAGACCATGCCTAATTCTGAGTCTTGCCTGCTCGACAGGCCTGCTCTGTGGAAAGCATGCAGGCTTGAAGGGTGGGGGCCCAGCACCAGGCAGGACTCCGGCCCAGCTTAGCCAGGGACTCAGTGTGTGATCTGACATGTCATTTTCACTCTCTGGGTCTCATTTAGCGTGTGAACCAGAGGTAAAATATATTCTGCACAACTCCATAGGACCAGCTAATGGGAGCCAGAGGGACTTTTTAATTCTTGTATAAAGAACCTTCCCCATAATTAAAACTGAAGACATTGGAGTGGACAGGCTTGGGAGGGGGGAGTCCAGAAGAAGCTGGCGAGAACTTGGTGGAGGGGACTTGAGCATCGCATGGGAGATTGGACCACTGCTCTCCAGGTGCCTCCCTGGCCTAAGCTTTAGGCTCGGGGAGTGTTTGCTCAGGGAATGAGGGGCTTTGTCCTTAGTTCTTACTTCCCCCTCTCCCTGGCTTTCTTGCTAAGCTCCTCGCTGGGGCTCCTGGTGGCTCTCTGGCCTGGGCACTTTCTAAGCCCACACCTTTGCCCACCTTGCCCTGGGTGCTGAGGTGCACACCTGTTGCTCGTTCCTGACTCTCTGCTGCCCTCTAGTGGCCTCCAGTCACTCTGCCACACCAGGAATGTAGAATTGACCCCAGGCAATGCCAGACACAGCCAGGATGCTGTGAATATCATGTGGCCATTCATTTGTTCATTCATTCATTCTTCAAACATTTCCTCAGAGACACTGGGTGCCAGTCGTGGGCTAGGTGTGGAGTTGCAGAGCAGCCCCTGCCCTCAGGGAGCTCACGGTCTAGTAGGGGAGACCGATATAAAAATCATCCCTGCATGCTATGTTAAGAACTAAAGCCTAGGAATGTACAAAGTGCCAAGGAAGCTCAGGGGAGGGAGCTGCTGAGTCTGCTGGGTCAGTGGGGGGGAGGGGGAGGGGAAATCAGGAGAGGATTCCCAGAGGAGGTCATCTGGGCTGGACCTTGAAGGGTGAGTATGCCAGTCTGAGAAGCTGGAGGAGCATTGCTGTGTAAGGGATCAGTGTGTGAGAAGCCCCAGAGGAACCAGAGAGCATGGGCATCAGGGAGGAGCTGGGAGTGACCAAAGCCTGGGGGAACTGGCAGGAGATGGGCAGGAAGGGCAGACTGGGCCTAATGAAGAAGGGCCTCAGCTGGAAACCTCTGGCTATGAAGTGGTACATCCAGTAGCCCTGACAGATGGCAGGTTCTGCCCAGGAAGATTAGGACATGAGTCTCAGAGGTGAGACTGCCTGTGGCCCTCCCCCCACCAGGGTATGAGACAAGGGGTCTGCAGTGAGACCACTGCAGTGAATGTGACTAAAGATCTGGACAGTGTATGTGACTAAAGACCCCAGGAACCCTGCATTGAAGTGATGCTGGGATTGGGAAGAAACTGACACCCCTGTGGAGGGTTTCTGAGCCCTTGGCTGCATTTGGGAAGAAAAGTATTGCAAAAGACTCAGAGACGGAAAGGACCCTGGAGGCGTGAAGGTCTTCCTTGAATTTAAGAGACCTGGGTTCTGATTCCAGCTGCTAGATACTCACAGTATGACCTTGAAACATAACCACTGTACTTTCTGCTCTCTCTCAAAATAGGAGGTGGGGGATGGGGAGACTGGACTGGATGCTTCTTAGGGGACTTTCTTGTCCTGCCCCTCAAGGGCTTCTAAGTCAGTGACATCCATGTCTAATGATGTCAACTGCTGGCTAGACTGGAGGGCTCCCTGAGCCCTGCCACCTCTGCTGTAAGTGGGCAGCACATGCTTCCAGGTTCCCTTCAGATTTGGGGCTATGAAGTGATCAGGCAGTGGCCTTGGCGGTCATGTGATTGGGTCATAACCTCCGAGGGGTAGAGCTGAAGGAAGGGAGCCTGAGAATGGGCTAACCCTGTATCCCCACTGCAGTCTCCATACGGAAGGCCCCTACAGCTGCTGTGGCAGGCCAGGACTGGCTTTCAGGGCCTCTGCACCTGGGATGGGTGCTCCCAGACTTTGGAATCTGGAACTTGGAGCAAGAACAGTAGCAAAGATCACCGTGATTTGTTCCATCATGGGAAGCAAAGTGTCCCTTCTGGGAGCATGGAAGCAGGGAGGGAGCATCTCCCAGACTCAGGCAGGTGCTGGGAAATATTCTTTTTTCACACATCAGAGTCCTTGTTGTAAGGACAGGTGAGAGGCGAGTCCTAGCCAGGAAAGGTTTTTGGCCCTGTCTGAAGCCAGGTGCTCGCTGGCCTGCCCTGGCAGCGTGCACTGCAGGGAGTTGGAGCTGGGGGGCTGAGGCCACCTTCGTCTCCTTCCATGCTGCCCTGCATTGAGCTCACTTGCTAGTTCTCACCGGTCTCCGACTCCTTCTGATGGTGGTTGGCGGGACCCAGATCCAGCTGCACAGACCTGGTCATGAGTATGTGAGACCATGTGTTTGGACTCCTGACTTAGTTTCTTCCTGATGTCCTCTGGTAGTGGTGTTTCTCAGAAGCAAGCAACAAACAAAACAACTGGACCGTGATAATTTTTTAGGAGATCATGGGGAGTACAATAAGGATTTGTTTTAAAAGAAGTTGAAGTATTTGTGGAAGGTCTGAGCATTGGGTAGATGAAGTGAGGGTAGGTTGGGCCTGGTGGTCTTTAAGATCCTCCCAGCCCTGAGAGGTCAGGGTCCCTAGTTAGTGCAGAGGGGTACACAGCCCAAAGCATGGATGTCCTGAGGAGAACGGATGGCCTCGCTGGGCCTTGGGCCTTTTCCTCCTAAGTCCTGATGGCCAAGTCAGATTCTGACCAGAGGCAGAGTGGATGTGAATCCAGGAGATAAACCCTAAGGACTGGACAAGGCCTGCAGCCCAGGTGTGCACAGGCCACACAGTAATCAGCGGAGCAGCCTGACTCCAGACCTGAAGTTTAAGCCACTCTGCTCTAAATGCCTCCCAGTATTACTTCTTGCCAGACGGCCTGCCAAGGGGACCGGTGGCAATTCTCTCTGGTTACATGGTTGAGTTTTGGTTGGGGGCAAACAAGGAAAAGGGGCTTGGGGCCTGGCTTACCTGCGGATGGGCTAGGAAGGGAGAGGTTGATGTTCTGGGAGGAGCNGCCTAATGAAGAAGGGCCTCAGCTGGAAACCTCTGGCTATGAAGTGGTACATCCAGTAGCCTTGACAGATGGCAGGTTCTGCCCAGGAAGATTAGGACATGAGTCTCAGAGGTGAGACTGCCTGTGGCCCTCCCCCTACCAGGGTATGAGACAAGGGGTCTGCAGTGAGACCACTGCAGTGAATGTGACTAAAGATCTGGACAGTGTATGTGACTAAAGACCCCAGGAACCCTGCATTGAAGTGATGCTGGGATTGGGAAGAAACTGACACCCCTGTGGAGGGTTTCTGAGCCCTTGGCTGCATTTGGGAAGAAAAGTATTGCAAAAGACTCAGAGACGGAAAGGACCCTGGAGGCGTGAAGGTCTTCCTTGAATTTAAGAGACCTGGGTTCTGATTCCAGCTGCTAGATACTCACAGTATGACCTTGAAACATAACCACTGTACTTTCTGCTCTCTCTCAAAATAGGAGGTGGGGGATGGGGAGACTGGACTGGATGCTTCTTAGGGGACTTTCTTGTCCTGCCCCTCAAGGGCTTCTAAGTCAGTGACATCCATGTCTAATGATGTCAACTGCTGGCTAGACTGGAGGGCTCCCTGAGCCCTGCCACCTCTGCTGTAAGTGGGCAGCACATGCTTCCAGGTTCCCTTCAGATTTGGGGCTATGAAGTGATCAGGCAGTGGCCTTGGCGGTCATGTGATTGGGTCATAACCTCCGAGGGGTAGAGCTGAAGGAAGGGAGCCTGAGAATGGGCTAACCCTGTATCCCCACTGCAGTCTCCATACGGAAGGCCCCTACAGCTGCTGTGGCAGGCCAGGACTGGCTTTCAGGGCCTCTGCACCTGGGATGGGTGCTCCCAGACTTTGGAATCTGGAACTTGGAGCAAGAACAGTAGCAAAGATCACCGTGATTTGTTCCATCATGGGAAGCAAAGTGTCCCTTCTGGGAGCATGGAAGCAGGGAGGGAGCATCTCCCAGACTCAGGCAGGTGCTGGGAAATATTCTTTTTTCACACATCAGAGTCCTTGTTGTAAGGACAGGTGAGAGGCGAGTCCTAGCCAGGAAAGGTTTTTGGCCCTGTCTGAAGCCAGGTGCTCGCTGGCCTGCCCTGGCAGCGTGCACTGCAGGGAGTTGGAGCTGGGGGGCTGAGGCCACCTTCGTCTCCTTCCATGCTGCCCTGCATTGAGCTCCTGACTCCAGACCTGAAGTTTAAGCCACTCTGCTCTAAATGCCTCCCAGTATTACTTCTTCCCAGACGGCCTGCCAAGGGGACCGGTGGCAATTCTCTCTGGTTACATGGTTGAGTTTTGGTTGGGGGCAAACAAGGAAAAGGGGGTTGGGGCCTGGCTTACCTGCGGATGGGCTAGGAAGGGAGAGGTTGATGTTCTGGGAGGAGCCCAGGCCAGGCAGCCCCCCAGAGGGGCTCCCCATGCAGGAGCGTCCAGCCCCTTCACCCACTGGCCAGTGGCAATCTGCCCACTTCAGGCTTAGGGCCCAGCTCGCTCTTTCCAGCTGTCTTTTTATCACATTATTTGTGAGTGTGTCTTAACCCCCACCAAACTTGAGCTCCTGGAGGAGGGGTTTGGTGTCCCATCTGGAACTTCGCACAGTACCATGAACAGTGGGATACTTCTATCCAGAGAACCTCTGGCAGTGCCCAGAGACTTCAGGCAGTAAGAGCCAGTGGGGCTTGGCTCCTGCCCTTGAAAAAGAGAGTGTTCTCAGGCAAGGCCGGATTGCCCATGCCATGTCCCCAGAGAGGCCCTGGGCTAAAAGCCTAAGAGCTTTTCAGGAATTTACAACAACTCAAGGCCTGAACAAAACTCCTTTTGCCTCTAAAATTAAAAAAGGAAACTGGAAAACGGGCATTAATAAATGTTATATTAAATGTGTACAAATTGTAACATTACGTTAACTTCATTAACTATTCAATTTAGGGCTCATAAAAATTTCATGACATTTGAAAATAATTTTTAGGGTAGATTTTCCCACTTTGCAAGAATTTCTAGGTCTGTGCCTTGATTGCTGAGAAATCAAAGCTAATCATCAATTAAATTACTTGTGGCCAAGTAATTTCAAAAACAAAATTGTGAGCATAGCTTTTTGCATTTTTAGAGTGAAAAGTATCATTACTGTGGTGCATTTAATGTGTGATTTAATGTGTAAGGTGGGGTGGAGAGGGGCCTCCAGAGGACGGCACCTGGGTGTCTAGGAAGGAGGGGCTTGGGAGAGACAGATTTCCTGGTGAACCCTATTGAATGGAGTAAATAATGGTGCGGCCTTGAGCAGATCAGGTTGCGTAGCCATCATCCATCTATCCATCCACTCATCTATCCATCGCTTCCTTCCTTTCCTCCCTCCATCCCTTCATCCCTTCCTTTTTTCCTTTCTTCCTTCCAACATTTAGTGAGCATTGATATGTGCCAGGTATAAGCCTAGGGACACAAGGTTGAAAGCCATGACCCTTGTCAGGTAAGTCAGTAAGGGCCCATAGGGGGAAAGGTGTGGTAACAGGTAAGCCCAGGGCCTCTGGGAGCACAGAGAAGAGGATCCAGCCTAGACTGGGGGTGACAAGTATCAAGGGCTCTAGAATTTCTGTAGAGAAGGATTGGGGGTGGGGGGCATGTCTGAAGGTGCTTTTGCAGAGAGTTTTGCTAAGACTAAGAAAACAGCATTGTCCACATCCAAGAACGGGGGAAGTTAGGGACATAGCTACAGCCTTCCAAGTCATCCTGCTGCTGCCCCTGGGGCAGGGGAAGAACGTGGGAAGAGGCAGTTCTCAGGTGTGCTGTTGAGAGAGAAGCACCTGTTAGCCAGTTGGGGGTGGAGAGGAGGGAGAAGCGTTTCAGGCAGGGTGGGACAGCGTGGACAGAGGCCCTGGGCATGCTTCGTTCCTGTCCATACTGGGATCCTTCCAGAGACCTGCTTTCATCTCCTGGGGCTGTCTGTGGTGGACTCCCTTTGACTTGCTGGCATCTGCAGCCCCGTCTCCAAGAACTCTTCTGCTGCCAGCCCTCAGCTGCACCAGCCACTCACTGCCTGTGGCCCTGAGGGCCACTCTACTTCTATGCAGAGAAACTCTGGCAGTGCGCAGAGCCTTTGGGGCAGTGAGAGCCAGTGGGGCTTGGCTCCTGCCCTCGAAAAAGAGAGTGTTCTCAAGCAAGGCCAGATTGCCCATGACCATAAACTAATTCTACCAACAGGCGCCTCCCACCCCATCCTACTGGGGGCTTTACAGTCTATAAAGGGACCACACACCTGTCATCCCCAGCTGTCACTTGAAAGCATCTTGTGAGGGTGGGATGTGTATCCGCATTTCAGAAGCAAGCAAACTGAGTCCAGAGAAATGGTATGCCTCTCTGGGGCACACGGCCAGTCAGGGAGCAGCTGGGCCTGGGCCTGGAACTGGTGTCTCGAGTTCACCAAGGCCCTGGTGCCTGTGAAGACAGAGGGAATGGAGACTACCTGAGGGGCTCTGGGTCCCAGGGAAGGTCCTGACTTCCCTGCTGCTCCCTCAGGGCTATGGATGGCCTTCCTAACCCAGGGTTCTTCTATGGCTCAGGAAAAACCCTTCCTGCTAAGACACTAGGAAACTCACACTTCACATTCCAGTATGTTCCTTTCTCCCTCCCTCTCTTCACCTGTCCGTGTTCAACCTATCCTCCTGGGCTTAAATGAAGTGCTCCCCCTTATAGGAAGCCTACTCTCCCAGACCCCTCCCCAGGGGCCTCATTCCCCCACTCAGTGCACCCCTAGGGCACTGCCCGTGGTCGGTCAGAGCTTGAGTGACCGAGGCCAGGACCTGCCTTGAATTCTTCTCAGAATCCGCCACCTGCCCAGTCCCCACATACAGCAGGTGTTCAATGGCTATGGGTGGAATTTATTCGAATGCACCACTTCCCCTCCCTGTCCTGTCTTGTCTTGTCCGGGCCAGAATCCAGGGCTCAGGGTCCAACTGCGTTAGGTGTTCAATGGCTATGGGTGGAATTTATTCGAATGCACCACTTGCCCCTCCCTGTCCTGTCTTGTCTTGTCCGGGCCAGAATCCAGGGCTCAGGGTCCAACTGCGTGACTAGACAGGGCCTGAGCTCTGCTTCCACGCCCGCACCCCTCCCTCCAATATTTGCTCAGGCTTCTCCCTGGAAGACGCTGAGACAATGGCCCTTGTTACCCTCTCTTTGAGTTATTTATTTATTTTTTTTCACTTTTCCCTCCTTCCCCTCTCTGGGGACTCACCTCTCGCCCTCATCCCTCATGTTTTCCCTTTCACTTGACTGTCACTCTCATTGTCCTCCCGGGGCCGGGAACGCAGGGTGACAGGCAAGGGGAGCCCAACCGGGCTGGGGAGGCTGGAAATATAGTCATTAATGGGACCCGCGAAGCCCAGATGTCCTCCCTGAATGCGGGTAATTTGTTTTTAATGAAAAACCACGCGGTGACCCTGAACAAATGAATTTTCTTTATAAGGGTCTATGTGCAATGGCACAAATACAGGACCTGAAGCAGGGAGGCTGAAATCCAGAGTTGAAGAAAAGAGAGAAAGAAAGAGAAAAGAGGGAGGAAAGAAAAATTTTAAATGACAGCTGTGTTATCACATCCTTTTGTCTAAAGAGCTATCCCAGGTCAAAAAATGCCTTGGGCGTTGTCCTGCCACAGCGGGATGCGGGACAGTTGTGGCCACTTTGAGGTCTCGTTCACAACAATGCTAAGAATATGAACCACCATCTGGACAGAGCTTTACAGTTTACAAGTCTCTCTCACGCTTAATCTCAGCAGATCCTCACAGACTTGGTTGTTAGCCCCATTTTACAGAGAGGAAAACTGAGACTTAGGAAAAGAGGTTTGCGTGAGGTCACACAGCTAGCAAGTGATCGAGTCTAGAAGACAAGGGAAGGATTTTGCCAATTTGGAGTCTGACTCTTAGAAACACTGTGTTAAAGTCTAGAAAATGCTTTCTCTGTGTGACACAAGAGAAGGTTGTGGCTCGAGCAGATCTATAAGGGAGATACTATGTTTATACTGAGAAGTCTTGGATTGCAGCAAATTCCCACGGCCCCTAGAACTTTGCACTGGGGCTCTGTGAATGTGCAGCCTTTCTGAAAGCACTTGGGGTGAGGGTTTCCTAGAAAGAAGATAACTCCCCAAGAGTGAGCCAGAGACACTTGGAAAAATGGGTGCAAAAAAAATTGGAATCTGCGTCATGGGAAATAGGAGACCAGCCATGTACCACCCACCACCACCAAGGGCCTTTTGTCAAGCCATCATTGGGAGCCGAAGCAAAGGCATTGACCCAACAGAGGCCCCCGCTGAGGGTCTTGCCCTTGGCTTTGGAGGAATCGCCCTGTAGGAGGAGCGTGGAGGGCTTTGGGGTGTGTCTGTGTGTGTCAGGAGGTGTCTGTTCTAACATGTACCTCGCAGAGGGGTGGAGATGGCCCTTGTACATCCTGTGGCTACTTCTCCCTCCATCATGGATGGACAGGGCTGGACTCGACCTTAGCAATAAGCCCAGGAGTGTGCAGATGGGGACAAGGAAAGGACTTGTTCAGGGTCACACGGCAAGTCAAAGGCAGAGCCAGGCTCTTCCTCTGGCAGCAGCCTGCCGATTGTGTCCACCCCCTCAGTTCTTCAAGGAAGCAAGGAAAAGGAGGCAGTTTTGTCTCCTGTCCTGCTGCATACTTGACATTAATGGACGGTCCCCAGGGGCCCTGGCCTCTACAGCAGCTCAGATCAAGACCCCCACCTACCCTAGCCTTTGTCGTGCTCTTCCTGAGCCCAGGTCCTTCCCCCGGGCCCTGGAACCTGGCCAAGGCCCCAGCTCCCCCTGGACTCTCTGCTTTTCCCCCAGAGTCAGGTAGCTAGTCCAGAAAAAAATCATTGTTTTCTTTTCCTGGGTTCAGTTCCCTCTGGAAGTGGTGACCGAATTAGAAAATCAGACAAATAGAAAAATGTGACCACGACCCCGGCTGAGGTTATGAAAAAAGTCGTGGCTCCTATTTAGGTCTCTGCCTCACACGCTCGTCTGCAAGTCCCAACCTGCTCAGGTTTCTTCAGCCTCCAGGAGCAGATCTTCCTCACTGCTGGTTTCCTCCATAATTGATGATTTATTCTCCCCTGACTTCCAAAATGGATTTGAGGCAGCTTCTTGACCTTTCAATAACATCAGCCCCAACCTGAAATCCTCATCATAAACAGGAGCACGGCTGGTGGTTCCGTGCAGAGGCGCAGGGGTGGACACACATCTGCCCCCCACCCACCCCGCCGCCTGAGAGTGGACCCTTGGGCTTTTCACAGTGTGGCACCACTGAGCCATCCTCCATGCCCAGCCCTGCCCTGGAGCAACCCACGCTTTGCAGCTGGGAGCTGAGAGCTCACTTTCTTGGAAACGGTTCCTATCTGGATGCATTCCAGAGCATGCTTCCAAAAACATACTTTTAATCAAAAAGAAGATCACCGGAAAAACTGGGACAAATTGCAGTTTTGACAGTGGACAATTATAAATACCAGGAGGGGTTGCCAGTTGGCAAATAAACTCCTCTGGTGAAGTCTTGGATTAATTACACCACCAGCGAGCTGAGTGGGTGGGGTCTCCCTTGATTGTCCTCATTCGTGGGATATGTCTTGGTGTTCCTCCCTCCCTCTCCAGCCCTCTCCCACTTTCTTTCTCTCTTCCCTTCCTCCCTCCCTCCTTCCTTTGCTCATTCATTCATTCATTCACCATACAATCCCTGAGTCCCTCCTAGGTGCTGAGCCCAGTTCATAGAGTGGGTGCAGAAATGATTGAATGAATTTCTCAAGACCTAGGATCATCAATGAGGAAAATTTCCCATGTTACCTGCTCAGAATAGAAGGAAACCAGCTTGAATGTGGCAGTTATGCTGGGTTGCTAGGCCCAGAGGCGAGGTAGAGACTACCAGGAGACAAACTGAGGGTGAGGTTTGGGGGATGCAGGAGCTGAGGGCTCAGCTGCTGACAGTGATGAACGCCCTGACCGGTGGCCAGCTCTGGCCCAGCTCATCCTGGGCCTTCCTGGAAGAGCTCTGCGGGAGCTTGGCCCCTGGAAATCTTTGTCCCTGAAGTAGGTGCCAGGCCCATGTGTACAAACAGGGGCTCAGTATTTAGGAGCGGGGAGGAGCAGGGAGCTGCCCTGAATGGCTGCCTGCTTTGGAAATTTCTATGCATTTGTAATAACAAAATTACCATAATTTGCTCGTTAACGCAGCTAGATCAGTCAAGCATTGTTCCATCGCGGGCAGGGAGGCTGTGGTGCCTCTCTCTGCACACTCTACACAACCCAGCCAGCCTGCCAGCCCCTTAGAGCGCTGGAAATTAGCATGCAAATGGTCCTAATTCGGTGGGCGAGCTGTCAGGCAGCGCCTCTCCGGCCTCATCTCTGTGAAGGCCCTGACAGCCCGGCTCCGGCGTCCAGCCCACCCTCCTTGCTCCAGCCAGGAGGGGCTCTGAGGGGCACCTCCAGACTGACAGCTTGGCGGCCTCCCTCCCTCCGTCAGCGCCATCAGGCCTGGCGGCGGGATCCCCGGGGAGCAGGCAGGGCCTGCCACCATGCCGGCCGGCCAGTGGAGGCAGGCAGGCGGGTGGGCTGCTGGGGGAGGCTGGCCCACGCTCAGGCCCACCAGCCTTGATGGCCTGGGGTGATGGGGGCAGAGTGTGGGTGGAGGGGCAGCCCCCAGGCTCAGGTCCTGGCTGGGGCACAGGGACCCTCACAGCTGGTGGGTTCTAAGAGAGGCCTTGTAGGGGCTCCAGGGCACCTTCTCCCACCCGCACATCCGCGAGGAGCAGGTTCAACTGCCCAGCTCCCCCTCCTTTGTCTTCCAGGCCGGTCTTAACATAGCCCTCCTCACCCTCCCCCATATCTGGAACGTCTCTCCAAACCTACGCATGGAATTCCTCAGGCCATATTTGGGAATTGGGGGAGGCTGAGAGGCTGTGTGGAGTGGGCGGGACACCATGGACTCGGACTTAACACCCTTGGGCCTTGGGCCTGCCGCAGGTTTACCAGCCTTTGAGGGAAGTCACCTTCCTATCTCTGGACCTCAGTCTCTGCATCTTTATGGTCTTATTGCCAGGGCTGTTGTGAGCATGAGTGAGAGGGAGAAGGCCCTACTTTGTAGCAGCAGTAGCTGACATTCACTGAGAATTTCAATATGCCAGTCCCTGTGCTAGCTGCCTTACCTCCCCCAGCCTGCTTGCCTTTCACAGTAACCCCACCAGGTTGGTGTTGCAGTTATCCCATTTCACAGAGGAGGAAGCTGAGGCACCAACTTGCACAAAGTGACTTGCCCAAGTGGCAGTGTGAGGATAGGGCCTAGAAGTCTTGCTGGCTCCACAGCCCTTTTAGCAAGAGAAAATGTAAGGTCCTCAGAGCTGGATCACACTTCTGCCTGGCAGTGAGATTTAGAGCATGGTCCTGACTGGTGCTGGGCCTCAGCTTCCTTCTCTCTGAAAGGCATGACAGCACTGCCTTGCAGGTGATTTGTGTCTCTTGGTGCCTGGTACATCCTTGGTACTCAATAAATATAGGCTGAAAGAAGAGATCCCAGGTGGGCCCATATATTCCTGTCCTTGAGGACCCACCATATCTGTCCTGTGTTCTCCTGCTGACCCACGACAGCAGAGGGAAGAAATTACTGCAGGAGGGAGAGGTGATGCCGCAGGGCTAATCTCAAAGTTCTGCCTGGGCTCTCCTCAGGCTGTTTCTCAGGACCTTGTTTCTTCTCTCTCATGAGCAGATACAGCCTCATGCAGGATTAGGGTTTGGTGAGTGGAGAGCAGGCTGTATCTCAGTCCCCACTTGCCCAATCAGCTGGTTGCTCTTGTGCAGTGAACAACCTACTCATCTTTACATGGCAGCCCTGCCCCCTTTGTCTGTTTTAAGGGCATCTTATTGAGGCTTTTTAACCTTTGGATAATTGGAGAGGTAAGAGAGACCCTGAAAAGTTCAAAACCCCAACTGGCTCCTGGTTCTCTGGGGGACAGAAGGGGGTTCATGAGCCTGAGTTTCTTCTGCATCACAGGAACACCCACCACCCAACACCGAGCCTGGCACAGGGCGCAGATGCTAGTGAATGTGTGAGGAACCACCTTTGGTAACTTGTGGACCAAGACATGAAACAACCACACAAGCACGTGCAGAGGCCATCCAAAAGCCATCGGGCCTGGCTACTTCAGACCAACCAAATGCCTTGAGCCAGAGGTAGCTTTTCTTCCCCATGTGGCCTTCCTTTTCCACTTACTCTTTGGGTTGTTTATTTGGAGTCCTGGCATGAGACTGATAGAACTTTAGGGCTCCACGTGCCAGCCTCTCAAACAGCTGCTGCTGGGCTCTTCAGAATGTCTTTTGGAGAGAACAAGTCCTTCCAACCTCAGGATCCCAAGACTCTGAGGACAGCTCAGGGGTACACCTGTTCCCACCCAAGAGGGCCATGCTGGGGACTTCTGAAATTCCCTGGGTGGCCAGGACTGAAGCCTGCAAACTGCATTTCTGCTCAAGGAAGAATTGCCCAGGCTCCCCCTAGTGGAGGATAGGGACGCAGCGCCCTCCTGCTTCCTGGTGTGTGGCAGGATAGGGTTGCCTCCCTCGTGCACACCCCTCCTCAGTTTACCCGAGTTCCCACATCCATGTTCTCATAGAATTCTCACCACAACCCCGTAAGTACCCTTTGTTACTGCTTTTGTTATAGGCTCAGCGAGAGGGAGGGGCTGACCCAAGGTCATGTAGAGCCAGAACTAGAACCAAGGTACTTTCCCTTCCACCCAGCAGCCCACAAATGGCCCCCACTCCGTGAGTGTCCTTGGCTTTGGCCAGCTGACCATCTGCTTGAATGGCCACATGGCCTGGCCCTTCCCAGCCTTATGATATCAGGCCCCAAATGGCCAGAGGTACTACTTTGTGGACAGGTCTATCTTTCATTAAATATTTTCAGTAGCCTCCTTGCTGGTCTCCCTGGGGCCACCCTTGCCCCCTTCAGTCCATTCTCTACATAGCAGCCCAAGTGAGCCTGTTATAATCTGTCAGGACACATTCCTGTTTGCTCACTCAGAGTCCTTACGTGATCTCCCCCGCCCCAGTTCCCTGCCTGACCTCATCTCCTCCCTTCCTACCTCTCACTTCGCCTCTTCGGCCGCACAGGCCACCTTGCTGTTCCACCAACAAACCACCCACACTCCTGCCTCAGGGCCTTTGCACTTGCCGGTTCCCCTGCTTGGCGTGCTCTTCCCACAGATGTTCACACGGCTTGCTTTCACTTCCTTTGGCCCTTTATTCAAAAGTTACCTTTTCAGCCAAGCTGTCCCTAGCCACTGTCTAAAATTTTACCTCCTGCCCAATCATTCTTTTTCCATCTCTTTCTTTATGTCTTCTCTTTAACACATTGTCGTTATCAAGGATACTGCATGCTTTATTTTTACTTACTTGTCTTGTGTATTGTCTGTTTGTATCCCTACAATTTAAGCTTAGTGAGAGCAGGGACTTTTGTCTGTTTCATTCAGGGCTGTATCCTCAGTGTCTAGAACAGTGCCTGGTATGTAGGAGGCAGGCGCTCAGTCAATACCTGGTGGTTGAATGAGTGGATGAAATATTGACTGTCTGCAGTGTACCTGGCATCGAGGTAGACACACTCTGGGTTTCCCAGAACACCTCTGGGGCTCCCCCACCCAGCCCTGCATTTTCTCCCTTAGGAGGCTTCTCTGTTCTTCCTTCTTTGGCCCCAAGACATTTCCTTTCCCCTTCCCTCCCCAGAAAGCCACCTCTCAACCAGGTCACAGAGGACACAAATGAAAGTGTCAGTTGAACATAAGAAAGAATAGATCCCCATCAGCACAGCCAACTTTGAGGCTGACCTACTCACTGCACTCCTGGGGAAACTGAGGCCCGGGCTGGGGAAACTGAGGCCCGGGCTGGGGAGCCTTGGTCCAGTGAGTTTGTGGTAGAGATGGGACTGCTCAGGGCTCCTGCATCCTGGCCCAGCCTTGGAGTTGTGAGGACCGTCCTGATGGGTGGCTTGTTTCAGCTCCCTCCATAGAACACATGCCTTGTCACAGAGTAATCATGGTGGCTGCTTCAATGGTCTGTCTGAAGTCTGCCCACACAAGCCGGTTCTTAGAAGTTAGCCTTCATGGGGGTCGCACTTCAGAGGCCCATGGGTCTAGACACTAGAGTGCCTCTGAGGGCGCTGGGTAACTCTTCACCGTGGACCAGCATTCTCAGACTGCATTGCACACAGATGACTGGTGATCACCTTACACAGCCGATTCTGGATCCGTAAGTCTAGGGTGGGCCCAGGATGCTGCGTTTTTAGCAAGCACTCAGATGAGGCCAATGCTGCACACTCTGAGTACCAAGTCCCTGCTTACTGGTTCTCAAACCCACTGCACACAGGAATCACTTTGGAAGTTTGGACAATACTGGTATCTGGCCTCACCCTGGGAGACCCTGATTGACTAGGATGGCTTCTGGCCTGGCCATCTGGCTTTTTTAAAGCTCCCTCGTTGATTCTAATAGCTAGCAAGGTTTGAGAAGCACTGTCCTGGGTCCCTGCACATTGCTCCTGCCTCCTGGGGCAGCTTTGCTGTGGGAGAACAGTAAAACTTAAAGAGGAAGGGATTTGTTGACAGGATGGGGAAGGATGAGGAGCGTAGGGAGGGGCCTGCATCCCACTCCCAGACAGCCGTAGGAGAGGGAACCCCAAGGGATTGAGTGGAGGGCACAGGCACTGGAGGAGAGGGGGCCGCCGAGACACTGAGGCCGGCAGCGGGAGGGATGGAGAGCCCGGAGCCCTTCCAGCGGAGGAGTGACCCGGGGGACCGAGGCAGTTGGACAACCCCAGTGCGCCCGATCTTTGGCTTCCTTCGGGATCGCGACTCTGACGGGAGCACCCCCCGGCCCGCCTCACCTCCGCCCGCGCTTGTGCCTGTATCATCGCGCAGGTCCCCAGCCCGCGGGATGCACGTGATTTATATGTGTGCCGCTGCCTCCCGCAGACTGCGGGCTCTCGGTGGGCAGGGACCGTGTCTGATTCATCTCCGTCTCCCCAGTCTCCCGGCCCAGGCCCGGCTTGCCGGGGCGGGAAAGGTGTGCAGAATTGAGTGCGTTCCTGGGGCGCAGCGGCGCCCGGGCTCTGTGTCGCCGAGCTGCTGGCGCACAGCGACGCCGCCACTGTGGTAGTAATTGTGGAGGTAAATCTTGTCTGGTCTCCTGGCAGACGTTTGGTGAGGCATTCCATAAATATGTCAGCAGCAGCATTAAAATTTGATGGCAGGCGGCGCGGGTCGGGACTAGCACTGCGACTTCTCAGCAAGGTATGACACCTTCGCCCTCCGTCTCATTAGTCAGCGGCGGGACGTTCAGGCCTCAGCGCGAGCCCAGCCAAGCCGGGGGAGGTGATTTCTTCAGAGGAGGACCCCTGGCAGCTCTGAGGGACAGGCCAAGGTCTAGGAAAGTAAGTCAGCTTTGGACTGACTTCGGACTGAGAAAAGGAGTCCCTGAAGGCCCTGGTAATGTGCTGGGAGGTTAGAGGGTCTTTGAGCTGGAGGGGACTGGGCCATTTTTTGAGTCTGAGAGCTGGTAATAGGGGCTAAGGACTTGTTTCAGCTTTACAGTTAGCCTCGTGGAAATTGTCTATTTGCCCACGAAAGGGCAAACATTTTTTAAAGGGTGTGGGGTTGGACTCATTAAGCAAGCAAAGGGTCATTTGGGCGGGAGTCAGGAGGAGAAAAAGTGTTCCTTAGTGGCAGAAAGACTGGAAACCAATCTTGCCTACCACTGTCCATTTGGGGAAACTGAGGCTAAATGAACCTGGAAGGGACGTGCCCAAAGTCACACTGTGGTAGAGATAGGACAAGATCAGGGGTCCTGGCTCCTAGTTGAGGCTTTCCTACAATCAAGTTTTAGCACTTGTTGAAATATGAGAAAAACCTCTGGAAATTTAATTTTCACCAAAAAAACAAGCTCCAGTGTCTTTATTTTTCAACAGTCACACGAAGCATGTACTATGTGCCAAGAATTGAGTTAAGCCATCTAACTTGAATAATTGAAATGCATCAATATCATTTAGTCCTGTGGGTGTTGTAATAACCACACTGCAAATGAGGAACTCAGGTTCAGAGAGTTAAAGTGACTTCTCAAGGCCACTCAGCTAAGTAGCTGATGGACTTGACCAGGACTGACTGGCTCCAAATCCAGGAGCTTTCTACGCCTCCCAGTTATCAATATAGGGTGCCACCACTGCTGCTTTCAGTACCTGTGCAGAAAATCAGCACTCACTTTTTTACAATTATTTACAAAAACCACGATATAGTTTAGATTTGTCAGGGTTTCTGGGTTTCTCAGCCAATGTCCGACATTAGCTGCCTTGTTGGGGAGTTGAAAGAGAGAGGAGTTTATTTTCTGTGGACCATTCCATGCCAGGACACACT
Source organism: Galeopterus variegatus (assembly GCF_000696425.1). Taxonomy (NCBI): domain Eukaryota; kingdom Metazoa; phylum Chordata; class Mammalia; order Dermoptera; family Cynocephalidae; genus Galeopterus; species Galeopterus variegatus. The sequence goes on from NW_007726122.1 coordinate 1,396,459, forward strand.
GCATCCTGCTGAATTGGCTTGGGAAGGCCCCCACCTGCTTGGGAAGAGCTGGGGACTCCTTTCCATAAGGATAGGGGCAGTGACTCTTCAGAAAGCAGCCTGGACTAGCAGGTGTTGGGTAGGAACAGATTTTGCTATCCCACTAAAGTTTGAATGTCCTTTGAAGCCCAGATTGCAGCACTTCCTACAAGAAGCCTTCCTATACCCCCTAGCAAGGATGAATTTCAACTTCCACTCTGCTTCTGAATCCACCTCACCCTTTGCTGGTACCCAAATGTCTAGTTCTGGGTCTGAGAATCCCTTTGATGGAGGAAGTTCCCTGAGGACCGGGACCTGGGCTCATTTAACTGAGTACACCCCCTAGGGGCCTCACTTAGAACTCTGAATGAAGTAGGGCCACTGTGAACGGTGAATTGAATGAATTTACCAAAATAAAGGCCATCACCAGTAAGTGGGTCTAAAAGTAAAGCATACTCCCCGAATCAGAGAGGTAGGATAAGTATCCCCCAAATTCAGTGTATGAGGACAGTGAGGAACTTTAGAAATTTGGAGAGAAATGTTACTCTTTACCATGAACTGTCTTTTTAACCATTCATTCCAACTCTGAAGTCGCTCTGAGTAGAGCTGTGAAAAGTGGGTCATGACTCGTTTGTGCATATGAATCCAGTTTAGGCTGGACACACAAGAACCTGGTGAGCTTATTAGACATCCACCATGGATACGTGAGTTGGATTTTCTTGGCGATACAATTCAATGCTATTCCAACTGAACTCTGTGGAACGTGGGGCCTGGCAGGTTAGGCCAAGGAATGTGGGCTTCTGGCAAAATTCTGGTCACTCAAAGAAAGTCTTCAGGTTTCCAGACCAGGCATCTTCCAGTGGCCAAAAGGGTGCAGAGAAATGGCACTAAGGAAAAAACCTAGAACCTTCCCATCTTTCCAGTCCAGCTTCAGTCTGGTCCTGCTCTTTTCTGAGCTGTAACTACCAGTAATTTTTTGCTCCTTCCTCTTTTTTAAATTTTATTTTCTATTTTATTTTTTACTTCTGTGCTCTTCTGGAGTGAGCCAAACTTAGTGCTTTCATTATGTGGCAGGGGAGGCCTGTCAAAGCCTGAGCTGGGGGTGCTAAGCCCCTCAGGAGAGCACCATCCAGTGTCCTTTTCCACTTGTGGGACTTGCACTGTGGTCCCTGCAGCCAACACAGCTCAATTCTCTTTTCTTTTTCTCTTTCTCTGCCTCTCTGTCTCCATGTTTCTATCAAAGATCAAGGACCAGTGTTTACTAATTCTTTCCAGCATGATCTCATGACCTGTTTCTGTTCAGTCTCTGAAAGGGACTGGCTCAAGGAACATCTGTTGGGCACACTCAGTGCTCACTCAGGCGGCATTTATGTTGTGGGCAGGGCCCTGTGCTAGGGGCAGCGGGGATACAGGGATCTGTCAGTCACAGCTGGTCAGCCTTGGTTCCTGCTCTTTAGGAGGAGCCACAGACTCAACAGCGGGGGAAACAGGTCGGGTCGTAAGTGGCCCTAAATCTGGCCAGAAAGTACTCTGGGTCATGGGCAGTGATGGACCCAGGGCAGGCCTCAGAGGCAAGTGGGGGAATGCTCTCAGCCAGAATGATTGCTCCAGAAAGGCTGCCTAGAGGAGGTGGTATTTGAACTGGATCTTGACAAGTTGGGGGACTGGACATGAGGAGGGGAGGGAAGGTGGCATCTCAGATGAAGGAAACAGCATGGGCAGGGGAGATGGCTCATGGAGTATGTGTAGGGAATGGCTGGGGTGCAGTTGGCCTGGAACGTGTCATGGTAGGGGGACAGTGGGAGGTGTGGCTGGGAAGCTCCATGGGAACCAGACTCCCGAGGGCCTTGACCTGACCCTGAGGCTTCTTGGGCATTGGTCCTCACAAGTGTGCTGCCTGTGGGCAGTCCCAGGTGAGGGCATTGCAGTACTCCGGAAATCGGCAGGGAGAAGCTGGGAACTCCCCTCCCCACACACTGCACACAAATCAGGTGTTATCTTGCTCCCTAGTGAGGCTGTGCGAGCCATTTGCACATTGTCTTGCCATTGTTTGCTTATGTGAGAGCAGGATGGTGCAGAATTTTGAAATAAGACCACTGCAGAAGAATGGATTAAAATTGGGCCAAAACTGCTCAAAATGTGCGATAGCATAGCCAGGGGTCTCAAATTGAAATGCCTGCAATAGCCAGGCAGGCTACAGAAAGAAGGGAAGTCAGCCTTGTGGGGCAAGACAATAAACGAAAATTACCTGTTCTGTGGCTGAGGACACACTTGCCCATTTAAAACACTGGGCAGCCCCTCAATCTGTTTCTACTGGCCCCGTGTGGCTCAAGGGCCCCAGTTCTCACCTCTGATGGACTGTCAGCTGGTGGCATCTGGTGTGTGCCCTGTAGCCTGTGGCAGAGGTGCTGTAATGCAGCAGTGGGGTCCTTTTATGTTGAGTTCCCTGAAGGATCCTTGCATTCAGGTTTTTGTAGTTTAAGCAACAGAAGTAGGCACAGCAGCCTTTTCTTTACAGAGGACCAAACTGGGGCCCAGGAAGGTCACTCAACCATCTCACGGCTGGCCAGTGGCAGAGTCCTGCCGTCCAGCTGCGAAGGCTGTGGCTCTCCAGGAGAGACAGAAATGAGGCACATTCTGCATTCTCTCCCTCACTCTTGCCCTCTCTGTCGGTTTTTCTCTTCCCTCTGTTTTTCTGAAGGCCTTCATGGCTGGCCTGAGCTGGTGAGAGAAGAGGTTTTTCCCAGCAATGGATCGATGCTCGGTGGGCCAGGCTGTCAGGTTGACAGGGCTGACCTTTGCTGAGCCTGGGTTTTCGTCTCCCTGTTGGGAGCCCAGGAAGGTCTTGCTGTGGACAGAGGGAGGGTGAGAAGCCTCAGCCTGTGAGGGGACCAGGGTGGGTGCAGTGAAGACAAGAAAGGGAAGCCCCTGAGAGCTGAAAGCCTTTTGAGGACATTTATTTAAATTTCTCCCATACACTGCACTTTTACAGATGGGAAAACTGAGGGTTGGTGACAAGTGTCTTGCTTAAGGTCATGCAGAAGGGCTTTGACAGAGCCCCAGAATCCAGTGTGTGTATGGGTGCGTGCATACATATATACACACACATACTCATCCCTACGTATATATGTGTATATTATACATATTACTATATATACACGCATGTATTTGCATATATGTATATATCAAATGTATATATACTGTATATTGTATAATATGTTACATAATGTAATAATACATGCACATATATTATTCAAATATATATGTGTGTCCGAGGGCACATCAAAAAGTTCATGGAAAAATAGAATTAAAAAATAATGTGAATCTTCACATGAACTTTTGGAACTATCCTCGTATGTCTGTCTGTCTGTATGAAAGGATGACTGTGTCTGTGTATGGTGCCATACTAATGACCACTGTAGTCACAGACAATTTTGTACAGCAATGCCCCAGGAATCCACAGATTTCCGAGCCACCGTACATCAGGCAGTTGCACAAAGCCACAGGGAAAAGCTGAAGAAATCTCACAGTTTTTCTTTCCATCCTTCTTCCTCCTCCTCCTCTGCAAAGATTTTCTCTCAAAGCCCAGTTTGAATCCTTCAGAAATAGAACTTGGCTGCGAAGTCACTTTGAAAGACTTTCCTTATGTTAATTACAGCCGGCCAAGGTCTCGAGCAGAGGTGGGAGCCCACCATCTGCAGATGCGGTCAGCCCCCGGCGTGCTGTGCAAATCCCCATCATCTGGCAGGTGTCGTTTTGGGTTAATTAAGAGCTATACTGAGCCCGTTTACCTGTCACTTCTGAGAATTTTAGGAAACTTTGACTTTCTTGCCATCTCTGAGCTTTTAGCAATGGGGAAGCTGAAAACACCTCTGATGCTGGCAGTGTTCCTGCCCCTGATCTCCAGACAGCTGCGCTGAGTGTGCTTTGTCACAGTCCCCTTTCAGTGTTTTCTAGTTACCTAATTGGTTTCTACAGTCAGCTCTTCTATATTTGAAAGTTATTGTTCAGGAGAAAGCTGCCATTTATCCTAAGTTTCATAAGCCTCTGCTTTCTGAGTCTTTGAGGAAAGAACATCCATTCCTCTAGCTTTGCTGTTTTTAGAGGCTTTAGAGGAGATTTCAATTTTCAGGTTGGGGGCCTCTTTTAGCAATTGGGGTTTGGGTTGTCAGTGCTAATCTTGAAGCTCCGTGTTCATGGGGGATGACTTGTTTAGATCCCCTGATAGCTGGATTCTCAGTTAATAGGCCCCCTTCTTCGTCATGAGAGAACTTTCTCTGGAGAGATGATAGTGTTTTACATCTTGGTGGGGGTTTGGGTTACATGAGTGTATGCATTTGTCAGAACACCACAATAGTACGTTTAAGATTAGTGCATTTCATTATGTGTAAATTTTATGTCCAAAGAAAAAACTTGTAACCAAATCATGAATTTCAGTTAATATGTATACTGAGGTACTTAGGGGAAAGTGTACTAGTGTTTGCAATTTACTCGGAAATGCAAAAAAAAAAAAGAAAAAAAGATGGATGAAAGGGATGGAGAGATAGGACAAGCAAGCATAAGAAGATATTGATGGTATAATTAGGTGGTGGGCACATAGGTGTTTACTATAAAATTCTTTCAACTTTGCTGTTTGAAAATTTCCAGACACAATAGGGGTTGGGGAAGGGCGTGACAGGAGGACTCCCTCTTCCCCTGCTGGCCCAGCCCAGTGAGGTATTCCCTGGTATGGTGGAAGCCCCGGGGCAGGCTCTACCCTGTCCCTGACTGGCTGTGTGACCCCAGGGATGGGACAGTTGAGGGAAGTTATCTCTAAGGTTCATCCCAGGCCTAATGATCTGTGGTCAGGTTGGTGAGGTTCTATGTAAGATAAATTTGCTGTGTGAAGGGTGGTGGGCCAATTTTATTTCCCATCAGTGCATGAAGAAGTGAGCTGCTTGGGTTGGGTGGGAATGAGGGAGTGATGGCCAGTCCCTCAGAGGTGCTGTGAGAAGCCAAGTGCCTTAGGCCCCAGCCCCAGCCCCAGCGTTCTGGGCTCTGGGCTGTCACATCCGCTGGGCTGGGGTTATTGTGTGCATGAAGTACCATGCCCTTGGGGATGCTCCCTAACTGTTCTTTCTCTGTTTCTAATCCCACCCTCATAATTTTTTCTCTAAGGGCCCAAATACAGACAATTCCCAAGCAGCCCTCCCTTTCTGTCTTCTCTATCTTTGTGGGCCTCCGTGTGCCTGGCCTCTGTCAAATCCCTTCTTTCTGGGCCTCACTTTTCCAGTCTGTAACACAAATGTGTTGGGTGTAGTGATCTCTCAGATTCCTTCCTGTTTTGACTTTTCTGCAGCTCTGTTTTTCTTTCTGTCCCCAGGTTTCCTCTTCACACCACCCCAGGATCAAAAAGCTGTGGGGAGGAGCTGGGATCAGAGGGCTTGTTTGGGTGCAGAATTTCTGGGTTTGTTTTCTCTACCATCAGTGAAGAGAAGGTAACAAATCCTCACCACAGAGGAGCATGCAATGATCCTTTGTAACCAGGAAGTCATTTGATCTTCTCTACAAGCTTCAGAAGTAGGGAGTATCCTTCCCTTTTACACACAAGAAAACTGAGCCTCAAGAGCCCAAGGCCACACAGCATGTAAGCAGGAGAGCCTGGCCTGGAGCCTGGGTCTGTTTGTTTTCTGTCTTCTCTGCCAGGGTGGGCAGCTCTGGGCAAGAGTGGAGGATGGAGCACACCGTGGGTGTGACCCGGTCATGGGCGTGAAAGGGGACCAGCCCTCTGTTTTCAGCCCAGTTGACAGCAGCTGAAGAAGGGAGATCAGTCCCTGGTGCCCTGGAATCCCATCGTGGACCACCTGCTGGTCTCTCCTCCTTGCCTTTGCTCAGGCAGTTGCCTCCTCTGGCTCCACCAGTCCTTTACTAGTTCAAAGCATACCGACAGCTGTCTGGCATCCCCCAGCCCCTTGAAATCAAGATAAGTTCGATTCAACCCTCACTGGCCACCCAGTAGAAAAGTCCAACATCCTCTGAAAGATTTCTGCAATGTTTTCAGGTGGAGGATCAGTCTCCGTGCTCACCTCTGGCTCAGACTTCTTGGGCTCTGTCATCTCAACCCCACAGGCCACCAACATGGCACTCAACCGCTTTCTCTGATTTCCAAGTGGGGAGAAAACACCAACCCAGTCACACAATGCATTAGAGAGTACGCAGGCTTTACTGAATGCATGGGAAATGGGCAGGGGTGGGTGAAGCTCCCAGCACAGACAACTGAAGATGGGAAATGGGACAGCCCACTTCTTAAATGTTCTTCCACCCACCATGAGGCGTGTGCAACTTCTTTTTTCTCCTCCTTTCTCACCCTCAATGACAGACACCCCCCCCACACACACAGTTCAATTTGTTCCATTTCTTACGCATAGCCCTTTAGCTTTCTTTACCCCTACCCCTAAACCCAGTTCTGGGCTTCCTTTGTGCATATCTGAGAACTCAGTGAAAGCTATAAAATTACTTTTAGGGGCCGTCCCGGTGGCGCACTGGAGAGTGCGCCGCTTGGGAGCGCAGCGGCGCTCCCGCCGAGGGTTCGGATCCCATGTGGAGACCGGCTCCCGCTCACTGGCTGAGCGTGGCGCGGGCACAACACCGAGGGTTGCGATCCCGTTGCTGGTCCCCGGTACGGGCACAACACCGAGGGTTGCGATCCCGTTACTGGCCAGTAAAAAAGACAAAAAGGAAAAAAAAATTACTTTTGGGGCCTGATTCAGTTTTTAGAGGAGGCTCTTTCATCTTTCTTCTCTCCCCAATTTCCCCAGTCTCCTTGGCATGGGGAGAAGGTAGTTTTGTTCTTCCAGTAACATGATCTCATTTACCTCTCACCAATCCTATGCTGTAGGTGCTTTTATTAGACCCATACTCAAGATGAGGGGACTCTGCCCAGAGAGGTTCAATCACTTGCCCAAGGCCACACAGCTAGTGAGCAGAGGGCCTAACTGCGGAGCCCACTCTCGGCCCTGCCACGGGAATGCCTGTGCCCCGCCTGTGCACACCCTTCCTGCCCATCCCCTGCTTGCTGCTCCCATGTACCGTCTGGGGCCCGACTTGCAGTGTGGACTCGGACCTGGTCTCATAGGCTCTGGGTCCGGTTCTGTTTTCTCCTCGGGACTGCTCACTCTTGCGGGGCTGAAGATGGAGAAGAACACGGCTCATGTTTTGTTGTTGAAAGAGATCTTAGGGGTTTACATGCAACCAACCAACTCTGGACAGCACCGGGGGCTGTCTCTGAGGAAGGACTGTGTGCTGTGTGCCTCCCGGATGGCAGTCTCACCGCCCACTGAGTGACAGCCAACTAGGCACTAGCTGGCACCCCAAACAGGTCTCACAGAGCTTTTCTATTAATATAAAAGGAAAAGCCTTCCCAGTCTAAGGGGTTAGTGTTTTTGAGAGATGCTAAAAGCATGGATCATTTAGTAGAAAGAGGTAAGGGGTCCATGATGTCCTTTGTGCTGGGCACAGTCATTAGAAAAGGTGTTTGTTGTGTGATCTTTGTCCTGGGCCTGCTGGCTGCACCTCTGGAGGCCCCCAAAAAAGCCAGAACCAGGGACTTTCATTTTCTTCCCTGAGAATACCATTCCTGCACTTGAGGGTCATCATGTTGTGCCTATGGGTATGGCAGCTATGTCATCTCTCAGGCCCTGTTCCCTCTCACTTGAACTGTGGCAGCAGTCATCTGGCAGGTCTCCCTGACCTCAGGCTCACCTCCTCCAGCCTGTCCTCCAGATTTGGGCACTCCCTGGTCTGAAGCCTTCACCACATCCCAGTCCTAACGGCAGAAAAATGTAATGTTCCTCTTCCCTTGCCCACTCTGTTCTGTGGCTGCCTCTGCTGGGACCACACAGAAGACCTGGCCACTCAGGGGTCACACTCTGCTGAGCCCCATCCCCAGACCTTTGCTTGTGCCTGGAATGCCTGCCTTCTCTGCTGTCAAAGTGCTTCCCATCCTTCAAGGCCTGCTCACATGCTCCCTTCCACCCCAGAAAGTGTCCCCAGTGCATCCCCAGGTCTTCTCTGGGCTGCTCTTGTGAGGTTCCAGGACAGAAGGCAAGTGCTCCTCAGATGTGGTGACGGTGATGAGTTTAAGCAGGGGGAATGAAGCAAAGGATTAGAGGCCCCAGACCCAAGGGAAGCCGGGATCAGGTGAGGCTTACAGAGCACCCAGGAGGGTCCCCCCTCCCTGCTAGGAGCACCGTGGCTGCTGAGTGCAGTCAGGCTCAGCAGACAAGCAGGGCGTTTAGACACCATTTGGTTTGATCTGTCCTTTTAAAAATGGGGAAACAAGAGGCCCAGGGTGGGAGCATAGTGTCATGTAGACAAGAGACTCCTGGGCTGGAAGTCAGGGGCCTGGCCTTGGAGTTGCCTCCTGGCCAGGGCAAGTACCCCCACCTTCCGGCAGTTCCATTTTCTCGAATATAAAATGCTTCACAGGATTGTCCGGAGGGTTAAATGAGATGGCAAGGAGGCCTTGGTGACTGCTGAGTATTCACTGTGTGCCAGGCACTCTGTAAGATCAGTTCATTTGGTCTCTACACAATAGCCTATTAATTGCTTCTACTTTACGGAGAGGAAACAGAGGCACAGAGAGGTTGAGTAGCCTACCGAAGATGATAGAGCTAGAAAGAGGCAGGCCTAGGATTTGAACCCATGCAGTCTGGCTCCAGAGCCCTTGCTCCTTGCCTCTGTGCTAAACTGACAGAGACCCATGGGTCCAGTGGTAGCACGTGGGCTTGCACCTGGGCGGTGTGCTACTTCCCAGTCAGCTTTGTGGCTTGGCTAGGCCAGCTCTGTAAACAGGCAGCTTCCTTAATGATTGAGGACCTGACCTCCCCATAGCTCATGGGGTCAGGGCTCCCTACATTCAGCCAGCTTCTTATGTGGCACTTCAGATAAGCAGACACCATCCCATAGTCCTCGACAGGTGGCTGGACTAGCCTCTGGGTCAGCCTCATGCCCTGGACACGGTCAAGCTCCCCTTACCAGAGTGCATCACTCTCACAGGGCACCTCATGGGACAGGGTGGGGCCCATGCTAAGGGTGCCTGCCACACCACCACTCCAAGCACACAAGGCAGGAAGGTCCCTGGTGGGTTCATTTCCTCCACTGAGGGGCAGGATGATGACAGGCTCTTGCCAGGCCCTGCACTAGAGGTCGGGGTAGAGACATGAACAGACAAACCTCCCTGCCCCCATGGAGCTTACATCCTAGTGGGAGAGGCAGGTAATTAACAAGATGAGCCCGACAGACAGACAGGCTGGATTGTGACAAGTCCTATGGGGAAAAGTAAAGAAGGAAAGAAGGACAGGCTGGAAAGAGTTTCCTTTTTACATGCGATGGTCAGGGAAGACTTCACAGGGAAGAATAGGGCGAAGAAAGCTTAGAAGGAGGTGAGACAGCCATGTGGACATCTGTGGAAGAGCATCATTTGTTTATGGGGGCGCCAGATGAGCCAGTGATTTATCGAGCACCCACTGTTTGCTGTGGATGGGGCATTAAGCTGGGAGGTGCAAGTGGCACATGAGTGCAGAGGAATCAGATGTGCCTGTAGGGCCAAGCACTCCCGTGCAACAGGGGACTGCCATGCAGGGCAGGGCAGGGAAAACCTGGTACTGTGGAATGATGCAGGAGACTAGGTCCACCTGAGGTGGGGCAGCAGAGGGGGCTTCCCAGAGGAAGAGATATCTGAGTACTTCTATACTTGGTACTATGGGGCCAGGCAGGTGGGGACGAGGTTGAGAATGGTGAGTGACACTGAGTTAGGTATGTCCTCTAAAGGAGTCGGGAGCTGTTTATGGCCCTTTACGAGCCTCCAAGAGCCAGTGCCCATTTGGGAATGGATAATGTGTATACCATTAACTAATTAGCTCCAGTCAAATGGACCTGTGACTTGCACTTTCAGGAGCTGGAGATCAGGGAGGCTTCCTGGAAGAGGTGGACTTGGAGCTGGGCCTGGCAGGGGGAACAGTGCTGCTAAATGGAGATACAGAGATAGCCTTTGCCACAGTAGGCCAATGCCGTGGGCCCAGGCGCAACGCTGTCAGGAAGTGCCTCTGATGGGACAGCTCCGCGGGCACCCAGAGCCCAGAGGGGAGGGCGGTTGTCCCCTTCTCCAGGCTGCTCCGTCTCCCTGCTCCCCGGCCCTGGCCCTGAGGAGGAGGAGGCGGTGCCGTGGCGCTGATGGATATGCCGAGGCTGGGCCGCTGCAGCCCAGCACTGTCACCAGGCTCTCCCTCCGTAGGCTGGAACCTGACACCCTGACCACTGAGGCATAAAAAACAGAGAATTGGAAGGCTCAGCCTGTCAGGCTGGGAGTGGCCCCCAGAGAGGCCCGAGGAGGAGCGCCTCTGAGAGAGAGAGAGAGAGAGAGAGAGAGAGAGAGTGTGTGTGTGTGTGTGTGTGTGTGTGTGTGTGTGTGTGTACTCGCTTTGCCTATGACTGCCTGTGGAGGTGGGGAAGAGGCCAGCCAAGCCCTGGGAGTGGGAGCGGGTGGCCCCTCAGCCCTGTCTCATTATTCCTGCCCATCTGGCCAAGTCCCACAGGCCCCACATTTGAGTTGAGGCCACAGAGGGAGAGAGCATTGCTCCCAGTCCTGAGTTCTGGCTGGTCCCTCCTGGAGGCTCTTGCCCTTTGGCCCTTTGTAGGCATCCCTGGGGGAGTCGCAGAGGCATGCTTGGGCTGCAGGTGGTCTCACAGGGCTGTGCAACTCCCATCACCTCTGGGAGAGAAGGCCCACGTGCTCTGTACCCAGTGGCTTAAGCCACTCAGCAGCCAGCTTTCCATGTGGCACTCCAGGACCTCTGCTGGGCACATCCTCTTCCAGGCACTGAGTGACCCAGCAATGAGGCAGGGCCAAAGCCTACCCTTTGGGGGCCCCCAGCCAGAGGGTGGAGACAGGAAGGCCCTCCAGCAGCAAGGCCAAGGCAGCAAGGTTGTGAAGGACAGACTTGTTAACTTCCCTCCCTGTGATCTGGCCAGGGGTAAAAAAGCTCTCCTGGGACTGGCAAGCATTACAGCTCCATGGGCAGCTGGGCCCCAGGTCCCACCATGCCCCCCGCGATACCCAATGCTGTCCCCACCCTGGCACACCTCACTGTCCCTGCCTTGAGCATGCACAGAGCCTCCACCATCTGCCCCTTCCCCAGTGCCCAGAAGACCCCAGCCCATTCCCTATTCTGTGTTCCCCCAGCCCTTTGGCTTGTCCCTTCATTTCAGCAAAGTGCCATCTGCCTCTTTCAGGCAGTGGGTCTGGGTTTATGTCTCATCTCCCCAACTGGACTGAGGTTCTAGGAGCAGCCACCCCTGAATTCATAGTGCAGAGGGCTGGACTAGAGCTGAAGTTACTTTTGGCTTCTCTGTCCAGAGGCTCTCAGCAGCATGTGGGGAGTGGAACAGCCACTGGGGTCCTGAAGCAGCCTCAGTCAGGGATGAGAACCAAGTAGTCTGGGGCTGTGGACTTGTTTTGGTAAATCCAGACCATATTGTAAGAGACCCTGGGCATCAGTCTCCTCACTGTATAATGTGCCACTGGCACCAGACAACACCTGGCCCATGGTAGTTCCATGTACCCGTGTGAGAGGCTGGTGATCACTCCCACTGATAAAAAGTACTGGAGAAATACAGACAATGACAATGACAACTGTCCACTTAAGGGTGTGGACCTGACTTGCCTTTGTTGGTTACAAAAAGTACCTGAAGCTCATGTAAGAGGCAGATGCCATTGGCACTCAGGTGGGCGGGGACCCAGGGCCTTTTCCAAATTTGGTTTGACATTTGGTTCCTGTTTCTCTCTCCATCCATCACATGCAGGAAGTGAGTTTTCTGGGAGTCCCTACAGCCACCCTCAGTATTCCTCATACAACGATTCCTGGAGGTTCCCCAATCCGGGGCTGCTTGGTGAGTACTGGAGAGCCCTTCTGGGCCCTGGGCCATTGGATGCCCCATCTGGGCCCTCTCACTGGATCCTGAGTCTGGGCACTGAGGTGGGGTAGGTAACTTGCCTAGACACATGGACTATGGAAGTAGCCATGGGGGCCTAAGGGCAGTAAACACTACTTCAGCCCTGCTCGTACCCTCATCCCTCCCCCAGATGTTTTGGTGGATCAGGGAAAATGGCACAGAAGGGAACAGAGAAAAAAAGGGCAGTGAGGGAGAAAGAAGAGGCAGGAAAAGTGCCTGCCATTGAGTAACTTGCATTTCTTAGAATTATTAAATATTCAGGCAAGAACACTCTAAATAAGAGGAAGCAGAGAGGCCAACTTGGGTTGATTGGGAGTGTCTGCCTGGAGAGCTGTCTTGACAAGCACTCTGGGGCCCAGTAATTGATTAGTGATGTCTGTCATGGACATCATCAAAGCCAGCTCCATTGGAAACTGGTTGCCCTCTGACTGAAGGCTGCCAAGGCATGCCATTCAGGGCTCAGCCAGTGCCTAACCTGTGCCCAAGCCTCAGATTGGCAGATTATCCATGGCTGGGGCCAGTCTGACCTGTGAATATCATCAAGATATTTGGGCCACTCCAAAGCCCAAGCAGAACTAAGTCAGCCCTCAAAAGGCCGAGAAGAGCCTTTGACTTTGTTGAAATGAACTTACATGAAACCAGCTAGTGAGTGCCAGCTGTAGCAAAAGGTTCTGGAACATGAAGCAGAGGCCCGGGGCTTACAGATGTCACTCATCACCTGGGGGGTAGAGCCAGCCAAACAGCCTGCAGGCAGCAACACTGATCCCTCCCCCAGCAGTCAGCTAAGAATTTTCCACCTGGAGCAGCAAAAGATCAGATAGGGAAGGGCCCTCTGAGACCTCCCAGATTTGTCTGTCCGGCTTAGCAAGTCCTCCTTAAGAGAGAGCTTGTTAATTCCCTGGATCTTTAATTATTTTAGGACTGAAAAACAGACTTCATCAGAAAAGCAATAACCTGGTGTCTTCAAACTCAAGTTGCCAAACCATGGGTCTGTGAAGGAGGCCATGAAGTCTTGGCTTTGACTCCTTCCTAAACTGGTTTGGTGATTAGGACAGATACCCAGCACGGACACCACCTCTCTCTTGCTACCACCGTTCCATGCACTTGGGACCTTGGGCTGCCCAAAGCATTTTGGTGTGTCGTGTATAACTTGTGGATGAAACAAGGAACAATGCCGATTGCTGCTCCAGGTCCCCGTGTGAAGGAAATTCCAAGCCCTACGGAAGACTACTAGCCTCTTATAATCTGTGGTCTCCTGGAGGGGCTGAATCTGGGGATTGATCTCTTCCCATACTTTTTTGGGGGGTTTTTGTCAAAATCACTTCTAAGTGTTTAACCAGGGTCTCCTGATGATTTTTCTTAAACAGACTCTCTGAGTTGGCCCAGCTATCATTCTCAGGAAAGAGTAGGGGCCGACCATGGTCTCCCTGAACCAGTGTCTCAGCAGAGGCCAGGTAGGGGGATGGGTCTTGAGACCTGAGCCTGGGATTTTCTCCCCGGAGTCTGCCTCAAACAGAGCCCTGGTCCCAGTGCTGCTAGGAGATCCACAGGTGGCATGGCACAAAGGAGGCCTGGGCATCAGCCTGTGGGTATGGTTCCTTCTGATGCAGATGTGACCCCAAGGAGACCATGCTGGCCCAAGGCTGCCACATATGACTGTGCACTGCCCAAGGGGACAAGTGGGGGCTGAAATACAGCCTGTGCATGACACAAAGCCCTGAGCTCCGGCACAGGGCTACACCTGCCCAGAAGGGTCACCTTTTTCTAGTTTTCACAAGGTGTCCTATAAGTTGGCCGTGGCCCTCATGTATTTGCCTGGGAATTCAAGAGTCAGAGAAGTGGAGAAGAAACTGTTCATGCAGGTGTGGCAAAGGGACGGGGTAGGAGGAGGGGCGGTCCATGGAATGTGCACAGATGGGGGACCTTGAATGCCAAGCTGAGAAGTTTGGACCTGATTGTGTGGGCAGCCAGGTGTCCAATGGGATGGGCAGGGGAAGGGGGACTAGACTGCATCTGAGGCTTTTGCTGCTCAAGCTGGAGTAAAATCCAGTTCACATCCCTAGTCGTTAGGCTTGGACTGTGTACCTGGTGTAGAAAAGATGCAGACTCTGTCCCAGGGAGCTCACAGGCTGGGTTGAGGGAGCCTCAGGCTGGTGTGTCTGTGCTGGGAGGTGCTCAATGTGTTTAGGGGGGCCAGAGACAGTGTGGAAAGGAGAAGAAGAATCAAAACTCCCATCATCTAAATGAGCACTTGCTGATTGTACCAGGCACTGGGCAAAACCCTTCACATGGGTTATCTTATTTTATCCTTTCAACAACCCTATGGAGCACATGTTATTATCCCTATTATACAGATGAGGAGACTGAGGCTCAGAAAGGTTAATTCATTCACCCAAGGTCACATAACATGCATGTGACAGAACAAAGACTCCAATTCAGGTCACCCTGACTCCAGAGCCTATTTTCATAATCAGTATGTGATGTGATACTCTTACTCTCCCAGACTAATTTCTACAGCAAGGAAAAGAGGCCTCATCTCCATAGAAGCAGGCCTTGAGAGTCCTCAGTACTCAAACCTTGAGTGTGGTGAGAACAACTCTGGTATATTTTTAAAAACCAGATTACTGTATGTATCTGTCAGACTTTAAGTTGCAAACGACAGAATCCACTCTGGCTGGTTTAAGGAGAGAACAAATTTATTAAGGGATATTAGGGGCTCCCAGGATGTCCAGGAGGATCCAAAGGGGTAGCACGGGACATATGGTCAGGAACAGCACACAGTCACACCGCTGGGCTGCTCGAGTGAGACACGCCTGCTGCTGCCAGTTGACGCCCCCCTGCAGCTCGCTCCACCCTGCAGCTTTACCCAAGTGCATGAGACTGGGCATCAGAGGCTCTGCCATGCCACCACCCAAAGCTGGATGCCTCTGCCAATCACTTCCAACAGATGGAGTCCCCCAGCCCACTTCCTCTAGTTGCCACCTTCCCAATCAAGATCGTATGCAAGAAAGTCTAATTGGCAGAGCCCCCTGTGCCTTAATAGCAAGGGAAGCTGGGAGGGTGAGCTCTGACTGCCAGCTCAAAGAGGCAGGCCTCATACCACAGGAAAAGAGTAGAAAGGATGTCGGGCAGCTGCAGACATGAGAAGTGGCCCCTGTGCTGCCCAAGTCTATAACCCGGGGAATCCTAGGCAGGTCATCAACCAGTCTGGGACTCAGTTGTAAACTGAGGACAGTCACCGTGGCAGCCTCAATCAAGTAGGAGCTGAATGCAATGTTCTGTTGAGGTGCATGACCCCCAGGAAGCAGAGAGCCCACTTTCCTAAAGATGAGCGAGACGCGCGGCTCACCCCACCATAGCCTCGCAAGTAGCTCCAGGCCCGTTCATGTCTACCAGCCTGCCTGACTCCATAGCAGCGAAACCTAGACTGATTATTTCTGCTGTCTGGGGAGGTGCCAGGGGGGTGGGAACCCATCGGGAGGCTCCTCGGTGCTCCCACAAGGTGCGCAGAGCTGTAACTAGGAACAGGTGAGGCCCTGCACACACACACACGCACACACGCTCACACCCTCACAGCCCTCCTCACCTCGCACACGCCCTCACGTGCGCTGCTGACACCTCCGCTGGCCTGTATGAAGGCTCCTTTGCAGAAACACGGACAATGTGAGGATCAGCAATGGCATGGAGTGAAGCAAAAGGACTCACTGCATGCTGGCTTCCCCGGAGAATGTCCCTCGCCACGTGCAGCATCCCCTCAGGCCCCCAGGCTGAGGGGACAGCAGAAGCAGGCAGGCGGGGCTGGCGGGAAGAAAGGGCTGCTTTGGTCAATTAGGATTAGAATGGGAGCGACTGTGGCTGCGGTAAAGGGATTAGAGAGGAAGCAGAGCCGGAATGACTGTGTCAAGAAGCAAATTGATGATAATGTGAATTAGAGAGGAAAAATGACAGAAGAAAGGACAAGTTTATTCTAGATGGAGGTGTAATGGCACCAGGAAGACAGAGTGCTTTGTGAGGGGATGGTTTCATTTTTCCCAGTAATCCAAGCTCTCATGCGGAGGCCCTGGATGGTCTGACCGGGAGACTAGGTTTTGGGAGCAGACAGTCAGAGCCCATGGTGAGAGGTGGCCAGGTGGGAGTCCCGGAGGGCCAAGCCAGGGATCCTCTTTGCTTCCATTTCCTGTTCCTTAGGGCTCGTTTGTGGGGGCAGCCGCTGCGATTTTCCTGCTCTTGTGCCAAATCCCCTCTCCTCTGGGCCAGTCTGCAAGCAGGATGCAGGGCTGGCACCGCAGAGGCTTCGTGGCACTGCAGCTGTCCGGATGCTCTCCCCATCCCACAGAAGAGAGGGCAGAGGAAGGCTGTCAAGTGTCTCTGAGTCTGGGCTCTGGGTGGGGAGGTGACAGAGGAGGAGCAGAAAAATCTGCTCTGGAAACATGTAGGCATGGGGCTGGTGTCCATACCTCCCTGAGCAGCACAGTGATGGCTCTACCACTGTCACTTCTGCCTGAGGCCATCCTGCCTTCCTGAGTTAGGGGGTGGACAGGGGGTGGAGTAGTGTGTCTGCTAATCAGGGCTGAGTTTGGAGGGGAGGTGGCACAGGCTAAAGTGCCCCCCGCTCCCAGCCTCTTGATTACATCCTAGGCGTATGACCTTGGGCAAGTTACTTAACCTTGCTGTGCCTCAACTGTCCTCATCTGTAAAATGGGGGCAATAATAGTTCCTTCCTGATAGGACTGATGTGAAAATTAAGATAGTTAATGAACATGAAGTGCTTAGGAAAGTGACCATTCCCACATCACTTTCACGTCTTTATCTCATGGTGTCCTCATAGTAGCCCCACTGGGATCCCCTTTTACAGATAAGAAAATCGAGGTTCAGGAGGTGAAGTCACTTATTCAAGGCCTCATGGCCAAGAATTGGCAGAGCCTTTAGGCAAACTTGAGTCTCAGTCCCTAGTTATGGTATCTGGGAGAATTGCCAGGATAGGTCTGGACTGGGGTGAAATTTCAGAATAAATGAGTCACTTCACCTGTGGGATTAAGAAGCTTGCTAGTCCCACCCCAGCAGACACGTGGTCTACGACGGCTGACGGACCCCAGCTGCTGCCCACTCACGTAAACGTGCTCCCTAGTGTCAGCTGTGTAGGCTGTGAACGATGTGGTGGGAAGTCCTGAGTGGGGGCAGCCACCCTGCGTTCTGGCTGGGCTCTGGCACTGGGAGGCTCTGTGGCTTTGGGCACATGACTTTGGTTTGTTGAACCTCAATTTCCTCACCTGTAAAGGAAGAGATTGGCCTAGCAGCTCTAACCTCTGTGGTTCTAAGAATCTGCTCCCTCATCCCTGGGGAAGGGCTTACACACTTAGGGCTCCTGGACACCTCATCCAAAGGGTGTCGTCAAAGAAAGCAGCCCGGGCAGTGGGAGGAACCCGGCATCAGCACCAGGGCTCTCACATCAGCTCTGTCCTGGGTCACAGGGAAAGGCACCCTGCCTTTTTCCCACATATAACCGCACACACCCCTGTCTCCCCACATCCTCCAAGCCCAGCCCAACCCCACTTCCTCTAGGAAGCCGATTTGCCAGACCAATCTTGCACTCCCCAGAGCTTGGATCCCCTTCCTGATCCTGGACATTAGCCTGTGTCAGGCTGATGTTTGCCCTTTATTGCCCTTCCCTATGCCCAGCAGGGTCAGAAAATGAGTTAGTGAATGAATGAATGCATGGGGAGGGGTGGAGGGATCTCCACTACTGTTTGCTCACTCAGCACTGTTGTTTATTTATATGACTAACCCAGCTGAGCACATTCCACCTGCCTGGATCCAGGCTGGGAACTGGGGACAGACACCAAGAAGAGCAGAACCCAGACCCTACCTTTGTGGGGCTCTCCGTCCAGGGATAGGGGAAGCGCAGAAAGAAGTGATCGTAGCATGTGGTCCATCCTACAGAGGAGTGGGAGCTCAGGGCAGGGGGCTTCCCAGAGGAGGAGATGGGGTTCTGGGACTTGAAGGAGGCATAGAAGTTTAACAGGCAGAAACAGGGATGAGGACACAGGCCAGGTGTTCCAAGCAGGAAGCTCACACAGCGTGGGAAAGGCACAGAGGCATGAGAGGACGATCACAT
This sequence comes from Galeopterus variegatus, assembly GCF_000696425.1. Taxonomy (NCBI): domain Eukaryota; kingdom Metazoa; phylum Chordata; class Mammalia; order Dermoptera; family Cynocephalidae; genus Galeopterus; species Galeopterus variegatus. The sequence goes on from NW_007726122.1 coordinate 1,414,583, forward strand.
GGGCTTATCTGCACCTACCCCATAGGTTTAAATGAGATCATACAGGGAAAGGACATAGCAGTGTCAGGCCCAGGGGAAATGCTCCACCAGCGGTAGCTGCTGTTAGCATTATGGTGTATTTAAGAAGCCACAAAGGGTTCGGATTAGCTTGAGTGTGGTACGTGAATGCTGGCAGGAAGAGCAGTTGTTGTGGGATGTAAATCCAAACAAACTGGCCGGGCATAGTCTTACATCACAAAGCACCACAGGCCAAATGAAGTGAATGCCTTTCATCTTCTAGGTCAGGGGCTGGCAAACTTTTCTGTATAGGGCCAGATAGTGAATATTTTAGGCTTTTCAGGCTATCGGGTCTCTGTTGCAACTACTTAACTGTACTATAGTAACAGGAAAGCAGCTATAGACAGTACATAAACAAATGGGCAAGGCTGCATTCCAGTAAAATGTTATTTACTAAAACAGGCAGCTGGGAGCATTGGACTCGAGGGCCCCAGTCTGCCCACCCCAGCTCTAGCTGGCGAGGAGCTTTGAAATCTTGTGAGCAGGTAGCGGCCCTGTTCAGACTTGCAGTTTGGGGAACAGACCAGGACAGAGATGTTGGTGAGAGATGACGATGGCCTGGACTGGGGGAGAGGGAGGAAGGGACAGTGGTGGGGCAGACTGGTGCAAAGGGGACCCCAGGTCCTACTTCAGCACCCTCTCACGTCTCTTCCAGGCTCCCCGTACTATTACAGCGCTGCTGCGCGAGGAGCTGCCCCACCTGCAGCCGCCACTGCCTATGACCGCCACTGACCCTCGGAGCCAGGCAGCCGCCAAGCACTTATGACACATATCATTGAGGGCAACAGCCCCCCAGCCCCCTCTGAAGACAGCCAGAGGGGTCCAATGAGACCATTCTCTAGCAACAACCCCCCGCCCCCCGCTGACTCACCTGAAACTCCTTCCCTCCCCCTTTCCTGCCAGGGGCTCTGGACTTCAGGACACTTGTCCATTTCTCAGAGTCAATCACTGAGCTTCTTCCTACGGCAGCTGGGTCTCTGCAACCAACTGACCACTCTGCAGACAACTGCAGCCCAGCCCAGCCCACCAGTCCCCCAGCTGTCTGACCATCTGTCTGTCATAACCACCCCAGGCCTAGGAAGGAGAGCTTGCTCTTATCGCTTCAACAGCACCCATGTAAATACCTTCTTGCTTTTTTGTGGGCCTGAGGGTCCTACTGAGCAGACTGCCTGCCCCCCCAGTATGCATCCCACACTCATGGCGCGTCAAGGGATGTCTTAGACCTGTGTGCCGGTGTCCACTCTGCCCTGGATTCCCCCTGTTGGATGGGCTTGGAGCTGTGCTTGAGATGCCCACCTTGGGGCCCTAGCCTTCTGCCCACTCTACTTCTTTCATGTCTTGACTAGGAGTCTCATTGGGCTTGTTGTGCTGCAAGCTCCTCCTGAGACTCCTCCTCTGAGACACTTTGGGGAGATGCCCTGGCTTCCTGCCTCCATTTCCCTAGGGCCAATGCAATGTAAGCAGCTCTTTTTCAGATCAAAGGACTCAAAGAGAACTGTCCAGGTGATTCCTCAGCCACTGTTCTAAAGTAAGATGTCATCCAAGGTGTTGATTACATTGTGGACTTTGAATGTTAGGGCTGGATGGGAGGCGGGAGATTATCTGATCCAAGCCAAGGAGGGGCCTGAGGCTCTCCCAACTCCCTCAGCCCCTGGAACCACTGAACTGAACTGGAATGTGTTTTCTTAGGCATGCTTGGAATCAGTTCACTTTGGACACCTGCCACTTCACCCACTCTCCAGGACCCCAGCAATTGGATCCTGGCAAGCCTGTTCCAGCGATACAGACAATTATTAGCAAAAAGGACTTTCCCCTGAACCAAGGACCACAAACACTCTACAGCGGTCAACCAGAACATCGAGCATCCTCTTGGCCAGCCCCTCCCCATCCATATGGAGCTTAGCATGTGGCTGGACACAGAGGTGCTGGGGTTGGGGTCAGATGCCTAATTGTGCATAGTGTTGATACAGGGGCTGTGATGGTCAAGGCCATTGGCCAGGGGCCACAGGAGCTTGGAGAGGGAGCTTGGAGAACTCACTGTGGGTTAGGGTGGTCAAAGGAAGCCAGCTGGGAAGATCTGGGAGACAGAAGAAGGTCTCCTGGGAGAGGAGCAGGACAAGCAGTGAGGAACTAGTGTGTGACCTGGGGGTGTGTTTGAGATGGGGGTGCCAGGCGCCACCATCTCTTCACCTGGGGCCTCAATTCCTTGCCTCGTCTCCCCTGCCAACTCAGAACAGCCAGGTGAAGCCCCCATCCAAACCTGCGCTGAGTTACAGCAATGACAGTGGGCTTGGTCATCTCATGTGATGATGTCCCTGATGTCTGTATGTCACCAGGTTGGCAGAGAGCTGGGACAGAGAGAGCCTGGACTGGGCTGATTAGGCCTGGCAGATCTGTCCTGCCCACACCTCTGCTTAGCTGTGGGTACAGCAGCATCACCTGTAGAGTCACCCGACAGCTCTCTCCTTCCCTTTCTCCCTCGCAGGGAGCTGGGACTATAACAAGGTCATCTAGGACAGGCCATCCACTTCTGAGTAAGCATATGGGGTGAGCACCTGCGTCCTGCTAATAATATTTGGACCAAATAAGAAACAAGAACATCCAGAGGGGTGGGAATAAGAAGAGCCTTGTAAAAGACCTGCGGGTGAAACTGAGGCCCAGCTTGGGGAAGCCCAGGACCATGCAGGAAGACAGAGCAGACCTCCTCTGGCCACCACCAAGTGTTTTGTCCCTCAACATCCCCACAGCATAGTGGGACTGAAGAAGAAACTGAGGCTCAGTAAGGTGGTGTCCCCCATCAGTGACTGGCTGCTTGGGACCCCTGTCCCCAACACAGGATGATTGCTGTCACTCCCATCACCACTTCTTATCCCTGGGAAGAGAAGTGAATGGTGAGGGCAGCAGGAGATGGTTTTAGGCCCAACGCCCCAGACTCAGAACTGCTGAGGAAGCCCAGTCACCCAGGCCAGTGAGCTCACAGCAGGCACTCCCACAGCCCTGGAACCTGCTGGGCAAAGAAGGGTGGTAGCTGGGGCCAGGGCCTGCCTCTAGGAGACAGGATGAACTGGCTGCACCCTCCACCTGCCAGGTAAGGTAGGAGAAGGGATGTTACCTGGCTCCTCCCTCCCTCCCTCCATTGCTTTTGCAGGAAGTAGTGGCGTCGGGGGTCTTCAGCACAGGCCTTGGAGCTCTGCCCCTGCCACCCCTCTCTTGGAATGATGTGCACCCGTATCTTTGGATCCTGGTCCCTCCCTGTGACTTCAGGCTGTTGGGAGGAGGCTGGCCTCCGCTGAACCAGATGCCGGAGGCGCACATCATCCCTCCTCGGCACAGCCCACGTGCCGGCAGCAGCCCCTCTCCCCGTCCTGTCCTGCTCCTCTTGTTGCCCCTGTAATGAGCTCCCTCCATGCCTTTCCCCTCTCTCCTGAGGCCCTGCTGGTCCTCAGATTGGCTTTGTATTTATTAGACAGTCACTCGATACCTGGGCTGCCAGGCAGAAGCACAAGCACGTGGCACACAGAGCACGCACACACAAGCACGTGGCACACAGAGCACGCACACACAAGCACGTGGCACACAGAGCGCGCACACACACGCACACGCACACCTGCTCTCACCAGTTCTGAGCTCCCACGCGGCCTGGCGGAGCTGCCTGGGGGCTCGGTGAGGGGGGTTCCAAAGGACACAAGCTGTTGAGTAGATGTAAGTGAATCGGAATGGAAACACAAGTCAGGGGCTTCACAGGCTTCGTGGCGGGAGGCCTGGGCATTCCCCATGGGTCTTCAGTCCCGCGTTCCAGCTCTGACTTTTTGAAAAGGACATTGCGGATTTTGTGAAACATTTACATACCATTAGTCTAGCTCTAATGTAGAAAATTTTGATGGCATATCAAACCCAACATTCCTTTTCCAAGGCGCCTTAGCTAGGGTGAGCCCTTTCATTACGAGGTTGCACGGTGCTTTCTAATCCTTGACCATCCCATGGGGCAAAGACCATGGTGCCCACTTTATGGACAGAGAAATTGATGTTTGGGGCACACATGGCATGATAGAGGTGAAGTGACTTCTCAGATCTCTGGGTCCATTCTCCACAGAGTTGTGTTCCTGTCATGGGAGTGTATGCCTTAGAGACACCCACCCTTAGTCCCCTAGAAACCCCCAGACTCACAATGAGGAAAGAAAGAACAGGGACCCAAAGGCTGGCCTGACAGAGAGGCCTGGGGGTTGGTGGTTTTGCTGGTCCAACTTGGTTTCCATTAACACTGAAACTTGCAGAGTCTTTGACTAAATTCATACGAGTGCTTCTGAGGTTTCATCCCGACTCCTTCCCTACTGCACCCTGAGGCTCAGAGGGGATCAGAGCTTGTCCAAGGCCACACCACCATCCCGACAGGGCCTGGACACAGGCCCAAAGCTGACTCCCAGTGTCTAGGGCACCAGTGTCATGAGCCATCTCCTCACTCCTTTTCTTTGCCCTTCCCACTTTGGAACAGACTCCAGGCCTGGCTGTGACGATATGCATGAGTGCCCGAGCCAGGGCCATCGGTGCCCACAAGCCTGAGAAACACAGATCACAATGTCAAGGGCCCTGAACTAACAACTGCTTCCCTGGCCAGCCAGGTGGTGTGACCCTGCCACCTGGGCAGGGCATGAGGTGGCATGGCATGGTGGGACCCGAGACGTCCAGAAGGGTGCTTGCCCCACTGAGTGGCATTCAGGTGTAAACACTTCTAAAACACTCTGTCCACCAAGAGAAAAATATGTCTCTGGGCCAAATTTGACCCACTGACCCCCAGCTTGTGACCCCCAATCTTCGTTGAATCTCACCTTTTTTCTCTGCCTCCTGGTCCTTCATTGCAGATTTGCAGGAGCCCAGAGAGGTGAGAGCAAGCCAGTAGGGAAACAGCCCAACCTTCCCAGGCCTCAACCTGGGCTCCTGCAAACCATTTGGGCTCTGAAGGTGGGGTAGGGTATAATATCAGAAGTGATGGGATGGGAAGGAGCTGTTGGCTTTTGGGTAAATGCTGCCAGGTGCCTTTCACGTACTTGGAAGAACCCGGAGTATGACCACAGGACACTGAGGGGTGAAATCCCTTTATGAGAAATACTCCAGAGTGACTGCCCCGCCTTTGGCAGTCTGTGGCTCCAGCTACCCCTTCTGGGCGACATTTCAGCTAGGATTTAGCTCCAAGCCATGGGGAGCAAATCTTAAAAACAAGCCAAGCACTCTGACAAATACCTGGAAACAAGATATGTCTGAGATGTAGCTTCCCAGGAGGCTAGAGAAAAATCCAGGCCTCTGCATAGGCCAGACCCTGGCTAGCATGGGCGGATCCCATAGGAATCTGGGCTAGAGCAGCTATGGTGGCCCTGCTAAGAGGCCAGCTCTGCGGCCTTGGCCTTTTCACCCATCTAGAACCTGCCTCTGATAGTTTCCAGGCACGCACATCAGCATTCCTGGTGAATTTATTCCCATAGTTCTTTGGCTTCAGAGAGGTCTGAGGCAAGCACATTTCTTAAAAGGTAACAAAATACATTATTGGAAAGTTGGACAGTCAGGCCATGACTCCTAGCCCACAGCCTGCCCCACCACCCAGCGGCCCCTTCAACCCCTTGTCTCCTGCTGTCCCTGGACCTCAGGATTCCCTCTTGCATATTCATGGGGGAGCCACAGTGTTGATCTGCACTTCACCACTGTCAGCTCATGGCTGCACCTTGAGTGGTGGCCAGGTCCCAAGGGGCCGGCTGCAGAGGACGGGCAGGTAGTCCTGGCCCACCTGCTCTCCTGATGAGGCTGTAGCTTCCCTGAAACGGGCTCCTTGCTGGCAGTCTTTGGTAATTCCTCAGCACTGAGACTCCGTTCCTTGATGCCCCCAGGATTGAAGGGGACCTTGGAATCATGCGCATCACTGCCAGTGTAGAGTTTCAGTCCGGGGGTCCCATTAGCTCATCTCCAAGTTGGGGATAAACATAATCACCATTCAGGAAGTCTAGATAGTCTTCTTCCCACATCTTAGTCCCCTGAGCAGTACAAGAAGAAAAATGCAACTGCATATCTATTTATTGAGGGAATCGATGATTTCCCAGCCATTCTCAATGAATTCTCAAGTGGAGTTGGTCTCAGGTAGTGCACTTGGCCTGAGGCAGGAGTGACAGAGAGCAGGAACCCATCCTTCAGCTTTGGGCAGCTCTGAGCATGGCACAGGGAGGGAAGCGTGTGGAACAGCAGAGCCAGAGTGACTTGGCAGTTATGTGCCCCTCCCCCCCCAACCCTGGGGCCTGTCTGGAGGAGGCCACACTGCAGTCTCACCTGCCTTCCGGACCCTGTGGCTATGGCTGTGAGCCACCATTGTCCCCCAAATCGTCACGCTTGTGGCCATGTCCCTCATATTCTCCAAAAGCACCATTAAGGACAAGTGATTTTGGATGATGGAATTTGATTTACAAATGGCGCATTTCCCTTGGAGTGGAATAGAAAAGAAACCATTTAATGACTCCCTTATTTTCAAGCATGAATACATTTTAATGAAACTATTTTATTGTGTTTGAGGAAATGGAGAGTTGAACATTCCAACCAATCAATAGCCAATTAATTGCTATAAAGCTTAAAAATAAAGCAAATAAATCCTGAGTCTATTTTAAAATAGACTGCAAAGCTCGAAGCCTCAGAATCTGGCCTTTCCCTCCATAACGCGTGCACGTGAGTGTGCACCGGTGCACGCACCCCCTACACCTCAGACATACTTGAAACTCAGAAAAAGCACTGAGTCTCCTACGCCAATTCTTGCCTGCTCTCCTCGCCTTTGGTCAGAGAAGGTGAGCAGACCTGGCAGCAGCCAATCCTGGGGCTCAGGAAGAGGCAGGCCCTTCCCCTGGCCCCAAGCCACCAGCACAGTGGGGTAGCGAGCGAGTGGTGAGGCCCTGGCATTCTTTGGGTCCTACTTGTCGGCCTTAGCGAGCGAGTGGTGAGGCCCTGGCATTCTTTGGGTCCTACTTGTCGGCCTCAGATGCTTGGGCTCCAAGGTTGGGCTGAGGATGGAGTTCTGCCTCTGGTTTTGCCCTGACTCCTGCTGGAAGATGCTGCCCTGGTTTTTCACCCTCTAGTGGCCTTTGGATGTTGAGTATTTGTAGAAATGCAGATTACATTGTAAATGGAACTCTGACGGGAAGACACATAGATTTTGCTTTCCATTCTTTGAGACAGTTGATTTTGTCTTAGGGACTGAGCTTTCAGCATCAAAGAAATACATATCTACTGTATCCGCCAAAGTTTGTGATGCCTGCATAGACGCTTACTTGTAAAAAAAAAAAAAAAAAGTACAAAAAACCCAACAAAAAAAAAAACCCATAATTGATTGCCTTTGAAAGTGGGAGATGATCTGTCTCCAACAGATTGAAAAAAAAAATGCTTCTTAAAAATGTGTATGTTTTGTATTCTTTTTTTCTAGTAGAAAATAACTGACTTGAAATATTGGTGTTTTCTTTTTTTTCTTAGTGACGTGTGTTGCTTTTGTGTATAATAAATATTTGAATGTAATTACAGCAGTGCCAATTTGCCAAAGATGTTGGACATATTTTTCTTTTATTGGGAGGCGAGCAGGGGCTGGGGGTGGGACTTGGGAGAAAACAGGGGTGGGGTTTTGGTTTAATTTTTTTCATTTTTTTTTTAAATTGTCAAATCTGGAATTTGTGGTTTTATTTTAAGTTAAATGGTTGACTGAAACAACTTTATTTTAGATTAGTTGAAGAAACATGCAATAAGATTCGTGTAGTTTCAATATCTGTGTGTCTTTTCATGAGTGACTGTTACTTGTGAAGAATTGATTTTATGTAACCTTTATGTGAGATAATTATTTGTAAATATTTGCCATAATTTTATTGGTTCCTAAAATAAAAGTAATTTTTTTAAGTTCAGAAAAAGAATTTGATCTCATTTGTTTTTACTAATTTGTAGACGGTCTTTGACAACTTCAACTAAACCATGTGGGGTTATGAGGAATTTGATGACTCTCCCTATAAATTGGGGTCAAAACAAGTCCATACAGACAGAATGATATGTTGAGGCATTGAACTCTGACATAGGCCGGGGTTAGGGGGGGGGGCAGAGTCGGCCATTGAGAGGTCCCCAGGCAAGCTGCCAGCAGCATGGCAGGGTGGAATAACAGTTGAGACCGCATCCTGTATTTGACTCCCAGTCATGACACTCACTAGCTATGGAACCTTGGCCAAGTTCATGAACTTCAGCTTCTTTAGTCCCAACTAGTCATAACCCCCACCTCACTCATTCACTCAACAAATACTGATTAAGCGTCTACTGCGTCCCTGGCACTGGGGCTACAGCAGTAAATAGGGCGAAAAGGACCCTGCTAACATCAGGCTTACAATCTAGTGGGTTGATGTGAGGATTAACACGTAAAATGCTCAGCAAATGCTGTGTACCTGCACATGTGCTTTTAACCTTGATCCAGACTGAACTTCCTGGAACCTAAAATGTCTTGGTGTAGACAGCTCAGAAGCCATTCATGCCAAGAGACCTTTCTTGTGAGCCCCAAAGCCACAGGTCATATCTGGCCAGAGCTCAGAGCCCAAGGGTCCATAATCCTTCTGTGAGAGATGCCCTGTCCCTAAGCCTCTAGAACTGAGCATTTTGGCTGCATGGGAGGCCGGAAGTGGCTTTTCATCAGGGGGTAGGGCAGCTGCAGACCTGAGCCCTGCCCCTGCCGGGCGGTGTCAGTTTACAAGGGCAGCTGGGGACCACTGCAGCCCTTGGCACAGTGTGTGCGACTCAGTAATTGCCAGAGATGGAGTGGGCGAGTGACCACGTGGGGGCTGTGGACTGTGACTCATTCATATTTAATAAAGCAGGCTGCATGGCCTCCATTCATTTCTGCAATGGATGGTGACGAAGGTTATTCCTGCAGGGAGAGAGAGCCATGGCAGAGTGCGAGCCCTTTTCTTCCCACTGCTTCTGACTTAGAGCACAAACTTCAAAGAGAAGCAGCATGTTTTGGAACTGGAATTGGACCCCAAACCTACAGGAACTGGTGAGTCAGGGCAGGTGCCTCAGTCCCTGACACATGGCTCTTGTCCTTAGTTTTCTGGGGAGAGAAGTCTCACACCTGCCCTCCTCAAAAGTGTGGCACCAGTATCAGCAGTAACCAGGGCACATGGAGCCCCCACATACCACCAGCAATGGAGGTGATGGGCAGGGCCTCCAGGTAAGGAGGATGGAAGTGCCAACTCCAGCAGCCCCTCTGCACTCAGTGACAGTCACAGAGGGGTGGAGGAGGGTGCCTGAGGTCTGCATCTGAGGTGTTAGCCTCAGGCCCATTCATTCTTCAAACTCCTTCTGCAGCCAGGCCCCGTGCTAGGTGCTGAGTACAGAGGTAACAAGTGGGGGGATGAGGTTGCTACAGGGCAGAGGGATAAAGCCTCCTGAAAGCCTTGGCTGGAGTCTCAGCTCCATCTCTTGATGATCAGTTTGCTGATGTAAGCAGTCTCTTCAGTTCTAGAAGCCTTGATTTGTTCATCTGTATAATGGGTATAAAGCTCATAACATTTGCCTCAAGAGCATTGTGAGGAACAAATAGTGTGCACTGTGTGAAAGTTTTTCCAAATGACAAATGTGAATTTTACCAGGATGCCTTCTCTGCTGTAAAGAAGTCAAAATTTTATACCCAAGGGTCAAATTCTAGTCGGAACCTCCTCTGTGCTAAGTGCATAAGAAGGGTAGAATGCAAAGATGAACCAACGAGGAGTCTGCTGTCCGGGGGTAGATAGTGTGCATATCTTAATTCTAGGCATCACATGACCGGTGTCACGTACAGGTGGGGCAGAAAGGGAGGTGTGGGCTCAGACTTGGGGGAGGAGTGGTCAGGGAAGGCCTGGAAGAGGTGACTTTTGAGCTGAGCTGTGAGGATGGACAAGATTTCAATAGAAAACTTAGAGAAAGCAGGAAGGAAAGGCATTCCAGGCAGAGGTAACAGAGTGAGCAAAGCCCCAGCGCTGGGGAATTGGGGTGTTGAGAGATGAGACTGGATGTTTACCTCTGGATTAACCAGGCACTGTGGCCTTTTCCCGAGCCTGCCTTCTAAAGCTCTGTGGGTGCCACTAGGTCAAAGGTAAGGGTTCACCTGGGTTCTGGATCAAAGGTGAGGGCTAGCCCAGGCTCATGTCATTTCTAGCAGATGGGGCTGCTCAAGGAGGAGGGGGAGGTGGCAAGTGCAAGCAGAGGCCAAAGACCCTCCTTAGGAAGCCGCAGAGGGGTGCCTATTTTGGAGTTTGTAGGAACAGCTGAACCTCCTGGCCAGCTGTGTGGTGATGTGGGTAAGGGGACTTTGCTGGCCAACTGGGCACTGCTGTGGCCTCCCCAGCACACTGCCTCTACAGGTGTCTCTGGGAGAGACACATGGTCCGCAAAGCCTCAGGGGAAGCGGTGGCATCTCTGGGAGCCATAGCTGGGAGCCCCTCTCTGCAGGAGACACAGCCCCGAGGATTTTGGACCATTGCGGGTATTAGAACCCCAGGTGATCTTATTTTTTGCTTATTTGTATGACCTAATTTTTCTTCAATGAACATGCATTATACACAATTTTAAAACAATTTTTAAAAATTAAGGTCACTATCTTGGATTGGTCTTACCAGGAGACTGTAATGGGAGCCTTTGCAAACCCCACTTTGGATCAGCTTTGAGGGCAGTTAGCACAGACTGAGTAGATTAAACAACAGAAATTTATTTTCTCACAATTCTGGAGGGTAGAAGTCCAAGATCAAGGTGTTGGCAGCGCTGGTCACTTCTGAGGTCTCTCTCCTTGGCTTGCAGACACTGCCTTCTCTCTGTGTCTTCACACAGACTTCCCCCTGTATGTGCCTGTGTCCTAATAACTTCTTATGAGGGCCCCACTCATACTGGATTAGGGTTTAATTATCTCTTAAATACCATACCTCTAAATACAGTCGCATTCTGAGGTACTGAGGTTTAGGACTTCAACATATCAATTTGGGGATGACACAATTCAGTTCATGGCACCACCTGGGAATAAAGAGACCCCCAGATCCAATTCCAGCCTAGCTCTGCTCTTCACATGCCCAGCATGCCTTGTGTCTAATGCCACCTCTACCCAGAGACATCTGACCATATCTGTTTAAGCCAGAGGCTTCTGCCCCCCAGACATCAACTCTCCAGTGCAACCTCAGGAAGATCCTTACCTCACACGTTACATTCAAATAAATTCCTGGTGGATTAAAGAGTTGCTTTAAAATTTTTTTTTAGATAAAACTAGTGGGGTTATAGATGAATATATTTCAAATCATATGGCATGTGACTTAGTAAGCTTTTAAGAAAAGGTTTGAGTACTTGATCTTTTTTCTTTATTTTTATGTGTCCAAAAAATTTAGCAAAAGACAAATAACTTGGAAAAATAAATCTAAGAAATGTGAAAAGGAGCAATACCCTTCATACATGAAAATTTTATGGGCAATTATGTGAAAAACACTACCATCCTCAATAGAGAAATGGGTAAAGGACATACGCAGATCATTCACAAATAAACACATACTAAATATTAGTAAGTGTTCAATCCAAGATTAAAAACATGATTTAATTTCACAAAGATCTTTTTAAAAAATACACAGTGCTGGCAAGGGTGCAGGGAAATAGGCGTTCCGTACTGCCTCTGGGCTGTCTGACAATATGAGGCAAAAGCTGCCTGTTAATCTCTAGGCCTAGGTGCTGGCCCCAGAGACACCTGGAGGAGCAGAGACTTGGAAGGGGCAGAGTGAGCATCTCACACCAGGACCCGACCACTCCCAAGTCTGTGGTTTTTCCATTAGACTTGCAGCCTGCAATCACAGGATGATGTTTACAGCCCAGGTCAGGTGGGAAACACGGCATTTCAAGCCCAGCAGTATCATCTGGAAGGGCACGCAAGCAGCAGAGGTTCCCACATTATCCACAAACATGTGTAAATATCGCGACGGCTCGTAATGTAACCAAGAAAATCACTTCCCGTTGTTTCCCCTTCAGTGATATTTTCTGCTTGGCTGAGTTTGCTTAGCACACTGGAAAGGCCAACTCATCAGTTCTTGTTGTTAATCAAGAGCAGTAATTGTCCAAGTTCAAAGCCTCTTGACTTAGACTCTGCTGAATAGGATAACAAGTTCCAAAAATGCTAAGTAGTAGTTTCTATAAATGGGCCTTTTTAATAGGGAAGGCCCCTTTTGGAAAGCAAACCTTTCTTTGAAGTGGAATTAAAACATTGTGCATACTTTATAGAGCATGGCAAATAAACTCCTAAAACTCAGAGAAGTTCTTAAAGCATGGTCTATGCAGATGCAGAGTTATTTTCTCATTTACTGTCTGAACCTTTGTATTGGTTAAGGTGATGTCAGCTGATGTAACAAAGATATCCCATAACTTCAATGTCTTAACACAATTGCAATGTGTTTTTCTCTCATATAACTGTTAAATGTGGCATTCCTAGTATGAAGGCAGTCTTGCACAGGTGATTCAGGGATCCAGGTGCCTTTCTTCTTTTGGTTCTGCCATCTTTAACTTCCAAGTTCTCACCTTGCTTGTCTTCAAAAAAGGAAAGAGCACAAGGGATTGGAGGATTGTGCCCTGGAGGTTTTCATGGGCAGGACTGGAAGTGATACACATCATTCCCGCTCACATTCTATTGGCCAGAACCCAGTTCTATGGCCACCACCTGTAAGACCCGTGCACCAAGCACAAATCCTACACACTGGAGTGACTCGCCTCACAGAGACCACGAGACAAGAGATCGCTGCAATTTAAGCAAGAGGAGTTTTACTTCAGCATGCTGGGTTGCTTTGTCTTTCGGAAAAGCGGCCCCTAGCTCCTTGACATGAGAGTTTTTATACACTTTCTTTGGACAAAGACTTTTTTTCATGGTCAGGCTTAACAGGCTAGCCCCCCGCCCCCCGATAAGGGACTGTTTAATTTTTTTTAATCACTTGGGCTCTGCCAGGTGTCCTGAAGATAAGAGGGCTGTTTAGTCCTTGAGACCGGCTGGCCCCTGGAATGTGTGTCTAGTTCTGCTTTGACCTCTAAAAAGCTGCTTCACTTAAAATACCTTTAGATATGTTTCCCCGCTTTTTTAGTAAGTGCTTACAGGAATAATTTGTGCAGGTTAAAAGTCATACAGGCATTGGTAAATTGTGCAAGTGTTAAAGTTACATTTCCATTACACACCAACTGCAAGGGAGGCTGAGAAATGATGTCTGGCTACGTGCTGAGGGAGAAGAGGAAATGGGTCTGGTGGACAGCCAGCTAAACGGTATCTTTGTGACATCTGTGAATTCCAGAGCATTTCAACTTCAGCTCCACTCAGTTCTCTTCTGTCATTTCTAGGGCAGTGAAGGAGAGAAAAGGCTGCAGCCGAAGAATGGCATGAACCTGCCTGCCCCACTCCCTGCCCCTCGCCTTTGCCCTACCTTCAGCTCAACTCAATCTGACACCAGGCTTGGGGAACAAGTGTATTCCTGGCCTGTAAGAACTGAAGGAGTTGCACGGCTTGTCATCAGCAGCCCTGCTCCTGGTCCACTCTGATCTTCTGCTCTGCTTCTAAATACAGGACTCTGTGGGTTGAGCTGTGAGCAAGAATACCTATTAGTATTTAATGAGCCTTAACTGTCTACCAGGCATGGATGCTTAATGGGATTTTTCCCGTTGTCCCAGAATTGCACAGTCAAAGCCCCAAGTTGAAGCCAAAAGTACACGAAGCCTCCAACAGTTGCATTTAGTCACCTCCTGCAGTGCTGAGAGGTGACAATTTGAGGAAGGAACTGACTACCCAATAACATCCCCCATTCACCTCCCCACCGCCATCAGCATAAATATAAGAAGACCAAGAGAGGAAGTGGTGGTCAGTTCAGGGAATACGTAGATTTAGGAGAGAGGCTAGTGCCTTTTCTCTCTGTGGGCAGGGCTGCTGCTTCCACTTTCCAAAGCCAAGGGACAATGGCTTTAAGAGAATCCTTTGAAAGTCTGGAGCTTTCTTTAAGAAAGGGAGACTAGAATTCCACTCCCCCACCCTTGTGTTTACTGAAGCAGGGGAAAGGAAAATGGGTAAAGATAGGCACGTGCCTTGTGGTCTGGGGGGACATCACTGATGATAGCCGCCTTTATGCTGCCCTGCTAGAACCCCACCCCAAGGAGCCTCTCTCCAGTGAGGGGACAACTGGAAGCTTGAGGCTGTGGGTGGATGGTCTTTGCTGGGGGCTGGGAGAAGGAGCAGAAGAAACAGAGCCACTTCTACCTCCCATCCAGGAACTGTGTGCAGGAGTTGGGGGTGGGGAGGCATGTGGATAAAGGCAAAGAGATTCTGCAATGTAATTAAAGTCCCTAATCAGTTGACTTTAAGTTAATAAAAAAGAAGATTATCCTGGGTGGCCCTGACCTAATTAGGCAATTTCTTTAAAAGAGGGTCTACGGTTCCCGCTCGCTGGCTGAGCGAGGCGCAGGAGCGACGCCGAGGGTTGCAGTCCCGTTGCCGGTCCCCGGTTCGGTACGGGGGCGACGCTGAGGGTTGCGATCCGTTGCCGGACACGGAAAAAGATAAAAGACAAAAAATAAAAATAAAAATAAAAAAAATAAAAGAGGGTCTAGAGGTCAGAGAAAGAGTTAGCCTCCTTTTGGCCTTGAAGAAGCAGAGTGTTGTGTTGTAGAGTCACATGGCAGGGAATGGCGGGCAGCCCCAAGAAGCTGAAGGCCTCAGTTTTATAACCACAAGGAACCAAATTCTGTCAACAACCAGTGAACATGGAAAAGGACCCCAAGCCTTAAATGAGATGGTAGCCCCAGCTAACACCTTGACTGCAGCCTTGTGAGACCCTGAGGAGAAGACCCAGCTATGTCATGTTGTAGTTACTAGTGGTTGGGAAGGGGACAGAGGATGGGAGGTAGGGAGAGAGCGGTTAATGGACATGACTTTACAGCTAGGTAAGAAAAATAAGTCCTAGTGGTGTACAACAGTACGGGCATCCATAATCAACAATAATTTACTACATGTTATCAAATGGCCAGAAGAGGGGAGATCAAATGTTCTCATCACAAAGAAATGGTTAAGTTTTGCAATGATGAATATGTTAATTACCCTGATTTGATCATCACACATTGTCTACATATATTGAAATATAATTCCATACCCCATTTAAAAATAATGATAAACATCCTTTCACACCAAAACAAAAAACAAACAACAAGAACAAAAACTCCTGACCCATGGGAACTGTGAAACAATGGATTTCTGTTGTTTAAGCCACTGAGTTTGTGGTAATTAGTTGTGTAGCAATAGAAAACTAATACAGTTTCTCTATAGGCTGCTGGAGCCACAGAAAGGTCCAGTCTGTTCTGGGGGATGGGGGGGAGAATAACAGCTTTGAATCATGTTTGGGAAAGAGGCTTCAAAACCAAAAGGACAGAGTGTCAAATACCAAACTCAAACTGTTCTAATAGCTGAAAGATACTAGAAAGTTCTGGAATCTGACCAGGATGTCCATAAAAGTCCTACCACCCTACCAGAAACGAGGAGGGGATAGCTCTACCTAGCACAGCTCCTGTTCACTCCCCAAAGAGTTGTTTCTCCATAATCAATTGATTTTCCATGCATTATCTCATTTCATCCTTAAAGTAACACTATGAGGTAAGTACAGTTGTCATCCCTACTTTAACAGATGAGGAAACTAAGCCTCGGCTATCTCGCCCCAGGTCACACAGCTGCTAAGCTCAGCGAGTGAGCTCTCAGCGCCTGCGCCCTGCAGCAGGTGGTGAAGACGTGGCAAGTGGATTTTCTTTCCCTTCGTAAGAACAGCACTTACTGGTGATACTTTCCAGCTGTTCCCAGGGCCCTTCTTCCATGCCTCACCTTAGCACTTCTTGATGCAGCTGAAAGTTGAATCCAGGAAAAACTAAAATTTCAGTAAAGATCCTGAAACATCTGGGGCGACTTGAAACTGCTGTCAGGATCTGCATTTTTAAATGAATTGCCAGGGTCTTCTTCCTTTAGCCAACAAACACTCTTCAGTCTCCACTGTGTGCCAGGGTCTCAGTTAGGCACAGGGGCTGTGGGGACAGAGGTGAATCAGGCGTGGTCCCTGCCTTCGGAGAGCGCCCCAGCTGGTGGGTGGGAAGGCAAATCTGTAACAGGACAGTAGTTACGCAAGCAGTGTCCACAAGTTGCTGTGGGACAGGCATGACAGGCTCCAGTGGACCGCACAGTAATGGGGCATGCTAACAGCGATCAGCACCTTTACTGAGCAGTTAGAATGTGCCAGTTCTAGCAGGTGCACTTGCCATGGCCTTGTGAGGAGGTTCTATATTTTTCCCAGATGAAAAGATGGGTTCAGAGAGGTTGGCATGTTTGTCTCCTTTTCCACAGATAGAGCTGTCTGGGGAGGAGGTGAGTGCCCTGTCTCTGAGATGCCCACCTAGGAGCTGGACAGCCCCTTGGCAACACTAAAAAGGCTCATCTTATAGCAACTGGATGTGGGGCTTCTATGGTGTAAAGTGGGATTTCATTTATTTTTTAATTTTTTTTTAAATAACACACATGTGGTTAAAAAATTCAAACAGAATAAAAAGTAGGCAGTGGGTCTCATTCTCACTCTAATCCTGAGGCTCCCAGATCTTTCCCATGGCTACAGTCTCTGTATTCTTCCAGAGATAATTTATGCATGTATTATATAAGCACATATAGAGAGAGAGATTGTATGTGTATGTGTGTATATACACATATCAGTTTATTTAAAATATTTACAATCTAGTTTCTCTGTAAAATTTCCCTTTGAAAAATCTAATTTTTTCTTGGCATAGTTAGGAAGAATAGGAATTTTTTGCAAATCTTTGTGAAATATTTATTTTACTGCCTGTAATAGTTTAGAATTAGATCAGCTATGAATGACTTAAAAATCCAGGATGACAGTGGCTAAAATAAGACAGATGATCTTCTCTCACACACGGAGCCTGAAGGTCAGTGGTCCATGGTTGATATGACGACATGGCTGAGGAGGCCCACAGGGACAAGCCTTGGTCATCCTTGGCCCTCCCGAGCCTGTGTCCCTTAGTCCCAAGGCCCAAGATGGCAGCATCAGGATTCCAGGCAGCAGGACAGAGGAGACAAAGAAAAGAGAACCAGCTGTCTCTTGAGTCAGGTTCAAGGAAGCGGCACCTGACACTCTGCATGTATCCCATTGGCCAGAACTGAATCACGTGGTCACATCTAGCTGCAAGGGAGGCTGGGGAATGTGCTCTCTATTCTGGGTGGCCCTGTTTGTTCAGCTAAAAATTCTATTAGTCTGGGAAAAGGAGAGAGTGGATATTGGAACATGAGTAGCAATTTCTGCTATTTCTCCATGGCCTAGAGACATATTGCTTCATTTATTCAACCAATTGCCATTGAAAAAATGTTTGTAGAAGTGAATTGGAGAGAGATGGGAGATAGGGTGAACCTGTGTGGGGCTGCCAGAGGACCCAGGCCTGCTTCAGAACCTTACAAGGATCCAGCAGAAACACTGCCTCCCCCCCACCAAGAGAGAACTGTCATCTTCCTTCCTGATTCCTCTCACACCCATGTCAGAAGGTCTTCACCTGGGACCCAGTCTCTTTCTTCACCTGCACAATGGGGAAGAGAACATAAGGTTGAACCACATGATCTTCAATTCCTCCATCTCCAAAGCCCAGTGAGTCTGTGGTTCTAAATGAATCACAGCCAAGGAATCAAGCATTCACCATGAGGACTCACAGTCAAAGGTGAGAAATCAAAGCTACTGAAGGCCCCTTGGGTCTGGCCTTCCCTGTGGGGAATCATCCCTCATCTCTCAAGAGACCCTCCGAAACTCCCAGCCATTTTATCTTGCTGGGCCAATAAGCTAGATCTTGATGAATGCTGGCACCCACTTAAAAGCTGGGGAGAACATAGAGAATGAAATTGCAAAGCTCTGGCCACAATGAGACACCTGCCATTGGAAATAACCCCATGCCAAACAAGCGTCAAGCTGCCAATAGCAGCAGACTGCCTGTCAACAGAAGTTTTCAAGGGACAACTCTTAAGAATGGTGACTTGGGTCCTTGAGGAACAAACCATGGGGGGCAGAGGAGGAGGAGGAGCATGGCTTCTGCAACTAGAAGCCTGCCTGCCTGATTCGTGAGGCTTCTTTGAGGAAGAATAATGTCTGGATGAGAATAAACCAAAGGATATTATTATTGAGTCTTCAAATGGCTTTGGGGACATTCAAAAGGAAATTTACTAAAAACATTGAGCTTTTCAAAAAGTCTTGGGACATTTCCTCTTGATTAACAAACTGGCTTAGGGAAAGAAAAACCAGATATGGGGATAGACACTTCTCTAAATGAAATGTCATAACATTATCTAATTCTCTAGGGACTGGGATAAACTGATTTTAGTTAATATTTGGTAGCAATTGGGGAGACTTGGTTGTGAAGATGAAGTTAAGCCAATCAGAATTAAAGCATTGGAAGAGCTCCCAGGCTACTTGGAGGTTTTAAATGAATCAGGTGAGCTTTAGTGGGGGAAAAGAACTAACATGGATTTGCAGGAGTAGAAGACATAGCCCAGGAGCCATGTGGAGATGAAGGCTGCTCTGGGACTCCTCTGAAGTTGAACCTATGCTTAATCAAGGAATTTGTAAAATAGGGACTGTGCCTATGGAGTGTTTGGCCATCACAGCAGCTAAATCCTGTTGTCCATGGTCCTGAAGCATCCTTCACTTCCCCGCCAGCCAACAGATGTTTCTCCTTTTGCCAGGACACTAGGGTTTCCATCCAACTTCCTCAGCAATTCTGAACCTAGGAGGGTTTTAATTTTCTATTTTGATGAAAAATGTGTGGTTTATACACTGTCGCAGAACAAATAGAATTGGGATTTATGTTTCACCACTTATGTGGCTTGTTTAGATTTTTTCCACGTGTCTTTGACAGTCCTATCACATTTCTGACAGTTACAATTTTTTTTTCGGGGAAGTTGGGGAGAGGAAGAATGTGTTTTCCACCTTTTTCCACTAAGTCTTGCTTGGGAGTATTTGTGTGTAATATATAGGCCTATGCATATGTGTCTATTGAGAGAATATTTGCATGTATGTGTGCAGGATGTGGGGTTGTATGTTTGTGTGTGGTGTGCTGGGCTGCAGTGTGTGTATGTGTATATGTTGAGTGCAGTCCTATGTACTTAGATATGTGTTTGCATGTGGTGGTGGTGGGATGTGTATGTGTGTATATGTGTGTGTATTTACAACAGAAAAATTAGCCAATTAAATGTTATTCCAATTCAGATGTCATTAATGACCAAACCTTCCTCCTCACAATGTCATGCACTAATGTAGGCTGGGCCTGCCAGCAGTTGGGAAGAATAAAATTGTTTTCTATGCCCCAAATTTCATGTGTTTTCAATTAATTTCACACATGTGTTTCCAAGTGTGGTACTTTAATTATATAGGTGAAGAAAATGTCTCACTCCCAATTATTAATCGAGATACATTCCTTCACTATGTGCTGTGGAGTCTTCATCAGGAAGTGCTGTTAAGCATGACATCAATCCCAATAGTTTGACTAATTCCTTTGCATTATTAGAGCAGATTTACAACTCTGAAGTCGGGGTGTTTGTTCCTCCCCGCCCCCACCCCGTGCTGGAAAATTCATCTGTATCCTAGAATCAGCTTGTAGCTCAATGTAAATTCAGTGTAGAATTTAGTCAGTTATTAAGTGGATTTAAGTGGCTGAACCCTGGTGTAATCTGACCAGCAATGCATGAAGGAAAGAGTTGGAGGTGTAAAAAATGTCAAATAGCTTTCTCAGATGCATTAAACTATTAATAAAGATAAAACGATCTTTATGTTTGGGGTTTAGAACATCTCTTTTATGATAGCAAGAAGCCACTTTGATTCACGACTCGTTGGTTTCAAGGTCTGGTGTCATTATTCAGAAGGTGTCAGGAAGAAAACGGAGACAAGCTCCTCAGCAGGGGGATAGGTGAGAAAAGAAACTCAGAGTTTAGAACTGCTCTGGCCCAGCTGGGCGGGGCGGGGAGATGTGACAGTGAAGGGGTGACTGTGTCCACACCATGTAGAACCCTCTGTAGAAGCATCTCCATTTGATCCTGAGACACCTTTTCCTGTGGCTCTTCTGGGGCTGGCCTGGGGCACCATGGTGCGGGCAGGGGGCAGGGTACGCTGGGTATGTTCCATTCGCCCGTACCCCAACAAGCTCCATCACTTTTCTCTGTCCTGCTCTGTATCCCAGTAGGTTGGTCACCGTAGACCACACTGCCCGGACCCCCTGGCCCTCTGGTTTCTGATTGGATGGCTCCAGCCAGTGGGAGGGGCCAGCAGGAGGCTGGAGAGAGAAGTGTAAGAGGTCAGAGGATTTATGCTCCCTCCTCACCTGACCTTATTCTGGTGCTGGCTGCCTTCAAGCCACATCTTTTTGCAGTCCCTCTTCCATGGCTCCTGGTGGTTCTCCAGGTTCTGGGAACATTCCCTCCCCCTTGCCCTTCAGGCCCAGGGGTGGTGGCGGTCCCCAGCCCTGCCTGCCAACAACTCTACGCAGAGTCCCATCAAAACTCTCCTCAGCTGAACTCTTTGAGAGGGCCGGGCCTTTTCTCCTGGGATCCTGGCTGATTCGGTGGGGCCTTCCCAATGAGAACCAGACTCCGATCCTCCCGGAGCGGCGGCATGTGTATGTGGGATGCACCGAGCCAGCAGGACCGGGAAGAGGGGCCAGGTGGAAGGAGAGCTGGCATCACGCAACTGCTGTATAAGAATATCGGTGCGTGGCTGCCTCTTTGTTCCAGGCTTGTGCTTCCTCTATTCTTTGAACATTGGTTGGGCAGCTTCCAGGGGCCGGGTTCCATGCTAGGCAGGCCCTGCCCTCATGAAGTTTACAGTCCAGCAGGGGTCGCAAGCAGACAGCCCGTCTGATCCCGTGCATGCGAAGTGCGAAGTGCCGTCGCAGGGAGGCCCAGGCCTCTGAGGAGCACACAGAAGCAGCACTGGGCCGAACGCCCCGGAGGGACGGTTTCCTGGAGGAGGAACATCCAACTGAGAATCTGAAGGATGAGAAGCAAGTGTCTGAGAAAAGGAGTTGGGGGAGGGAGCACAGTGGCGTTCGTGGCAGAGGAAACAGCACGTACAAACCCCCAGGGGACAGGGGTGCAGGGAGAGGAAATGTGTAAACAAGGAAGGGATGGCCAAAGGGAGAGCTGCAGGGTGGGCAATCCTAGATGAGCAGCCCTGCCCCCACCCCCCCCAAACCCTACCAAGGGGTTCTGCCTTTATCCTGAGGGCTCCTGGCCTTTGGACACAGCCAGGTTTACATTTGTGAAAGAGCCCTTGGTCCAGGGTGTGAAGAACAGAAATAAGGCTCGAGGCTGGCCAGCTCCTTCCGAGGAACAAGGTGAGACTGGTCTTGGCAGGGGAATGCAGAGAAAAGGGCCTACCTGACCTAACCTGAGTCCCCCACTTTCCAGAGGGGTACGCAAGGCTCAGAGAGGGCAAGATATTGCTCAGGTCACACAGGGAGGCAGTGGCCCAGGATCCAGGCTGCCGAAATCAGGGTGGGAAGGAACAGCCAGAGCCTGTTCGGAAGCCACCTGCTCCTGGGAGGAAGACCCCTTCAGGAGGTGTTGCAGGGTCCCTGGCCACTGACATGTTTCCTTGCAGGGCTGGGTGGTCTTTGGATCAGAGGACCTGCGCCCTCACCTAGGTGCACCCTCACCTAGGTGCGCCCCGGCACCTCCGCCCAGTGCCTGGCTCGGCACAGGTGACTGACGCTTCCCACCGAAATCATGCGAATATTAAGCTAATCAAAGACTTGCTTGGGAAAAGATGGGGCGGGGAAGGAGGCCCTAACGAGCTGCATGTCACTCCCTCCGCCCCGCGTCTTGCGCTGTCCCATTTGTCTGGCTGTAATCTACATTTCAAATGATTACATGGGAAGCTGAAGTGGTAGTGACAAGGATAAACGAAGCTTGTTAAACTAATAGCTGCACTAATGCCCAAATATGTGAACTTCCCGACGCAGGCCGCATCCCAGCCTGGCGGAGCTGTCAGCCCCGCTCCCCCGGGCTCCGCCGCCAGCCGCGGCCACATGATGAATGGCCCTGTCGACCAAACTCATCCGGGGCCCAATTAAACGGGCAGAAACGACCTGCAGCCGTCAGGCAGCGGGGGAGGGGGGAATGGGGGG
>NW_007726122.1:1437166-1448797 GCF_000696425.1 Galeopterus variegatus
GGCCAGCGGGGGCAGGGCTGGGGTCGCCACCCGCCCGCGTGCCGGCCTCGCTCCCCGCCCCGGGCCTGGAGGACAGCGACAGGGGTGACCGGGCTCCCGCCGGCTCTTCAGCACACGTGACACTTGCTAATTCCCGCACGCAGGCTGGTCCTGCCCGCCGGTGTTTGTGTCTTTTGTCTTTGTATGTAAACCCATTTTCACGCCTTCGAATCCATTCTCTTCCCCTCTCAGCAGTTCCTACGCCTCTTAAAAGGCCTCGACTCTCATTTCCTCCCTCTCGGACCCAAGAAGCTAGTCTCCGAGCTTAAGCAGCGGTGGGTGCTACTGTCGCCCATGAGAAGTGTTTCACCAGGAATGCTCAGTAAAACAGGAAGGTGCTGTCGCAGGTTGCGCTGGTGGCAAGCCCTGCCCGCTGGGCAGTCTGCACCTCCTCTGCCATCCCTCGCCCTCTCCCGCAACTCCCACCCCTTCCACGCTGGCCAGGAGCTGTCATTGAGGATGGGAAACCCAGGGGCATCTCCCTGTCCCTAGAAAGTCAGGGGCTACTCAAGGGCTGCCCAGGTCCCCAGTCAGCTGCCCTCCACAGGCTCTGCTGACTCCTCAGAACCCCTTGACTAGGAGTCCTCCCAGAGAAAGTTCCAGAGAAGAAGGCATTCTGTTTTAAACAGAATGCCTGCTCAGAAGCTGGAGTTGAGCTTGCTTTCCCTCAGAGGCCCAGGGTAGGGAAGACCTTGCTGAGGCCTCTGTGGAGTTGGCATGACTCTGGGGACTTGTCTGAACCTCCCACCTCTACTACTATCCCTGAAATCTCCAGACGGCTCCCCACACATCTCATATGCCCCATGAGCCCAAATGAACTCACTTCCTTCTCCAAAGCCTTCCTGGGTTCCCCATCCCGGCCAATGGCACCTGCGACCCTTGTTCTCAAACTTGGGCAGTATCCTACATCTAATGGGTCACCGAATGCTGCTCAGCCAACCTTTCAGTCTTCAGGCAAATTGGACTCTTTGAGGAGTCCAAGGATGGAAGTGAGCCTGTGTGATAGGCTGTGTTGTGCAGTGGCGGCTGGACAAGAACCCTCCTAGTGTGGGAGGAGCCTCCTGCATAGGCCAGGGGGCTTGGCTCAGAATCCCTCAGGACCTTCCAGCCCAAGCTCTCTGTGGACTCTGTGCATCTGCTTCTTAGAAATCACAGCTGGTAAATGCCCTCTTTGTCGGCTCCCATCAGTGGAAGGAACGCTGAGTTTTAGTTCATTCCTAACCTCAGCACAAGTCCTGTGCTCCAGACTCCTCAGTGCTCAGAGGGAAGCCAGTGGGGACAGAATTCATCTGTTCCCTGTGGGGATCTCCAGTGCTTGTGGGGGCTATGGATCTCTCCTGCAAAGTGACGTAACTAAGGGAGCTGATACTACAGGAGTGGGACATAGTCCATGAGATCTACCAGCAGACATCGCCCTGTCACTGTAAAATGTAAAATGGGTAAACTGAGGACAAAAGAGAGGGAAGGACTTGTCCAAGATCACAGAGTGAACCAGAGCGGGAGCCCAGGTCACTTGACTTCCCACTGGGGCTCTTCTCCCAAATAACAGAACTACTGTCCCCTTGGCATCAAAACCCCATGGAAGAGCAACTAGATTCCTACTAAAAGCAGAATTCCACAGCTTTAATTAATTTTGTCATATAGAAATTATTGATCATGTCTGTCTTCAAAAGTCCACTAAAGAAAATGTGTGTGTGTGTGCGTGTGTATACAGTTGTTGTTATTCCTATTATTCTCTCCTTAAATGACCTGACCTCCCCGATTTCAGGGATGATCAATCTGATTTGTCAACACTCTTCCATGGATCATTTCTTCTACAGTGGACAGCCTGAGAGAAGGACCATAATGGGTCCTGAGTTATTTTTGTCAGCTCAGATTTGCTTCCACTGGGGCTCTGCTCTCTCTCTGTGCGATTTGGCTGAAGCTACCAGCCAGTCTGAGGACAAGCCCGGCCAACCACTGGCAACAGTGATTGGTCCAAGGAATGGACATCTGACCCATCAGGACCAATCAGAGTGCTTCCCTGGGATTTATAGGTACAGAAACTCCCTCTTTCTACTGCAATGTAAGTTAGCTCTTTTCTTTATCTGCATCAAGGATGCCCAACTGTAGTGGGAAACAATAAGGTCAATATAAAAATGAAAACAAACCCGAGAAATGGAGACAGAAAGAATTCTGATGACTTGGTTTAAGCCATGGATTCAGCCATGCCTGAAGCCTGTGTCACCCCCTGGAGGTAGCCACTCCCGTGGGTCAATTAATTCTCTTTAATCTTTATTTTAGATTGAGTTGGAATTCTTTTTTTTTTTTTTTTTTTTTGTATCTGAAAGAGCCCCCAAAAAAACACAAGGCTCTTTCTCATGTTGGCCTGTTTTACACAACAATTGGCATGCACGCAATCCTCCGCTCTGAGCCATTTTGAGTACAGTGCTCACACACACACATTCTCTTGCTTCTAGGGAAAAGGGATCCAGCTGCAGGACCCTGTGTCCCCTCCTTCCTCTCCTTCACTGTATCCTCAAGGCCTTGGGTTTTCTCCTTGTGCGCAGAAGAAAGCTGGCCACTGGAATTCCTCTCTGGGTTCAAGGGTGGCCAGAGGTTCTGAGATCTTTTTGGGTTATGTACAAGGCTGTCTCTACGGGAAATGATGGAGCCTCTCACCCAAGCGATCTGATCACATCACTCTCCTGCTCCAGAATCTTGTGACTCCCTACTGCCAGTGGATAAAAGTCCAGACTCCTGAGACTGGCATTCAGTGCTCTTCGCAGTCTGCCCTGATTCCTCATCCTCTCTTTCTTACCTTGGGTCTTTGCTGTGCTGTTCTTCCTCCTTCCTCTGGAATACTCAGCTATGAAAGTCCTTCCTGTCCTTCCAGGCCCAGCGCAAGCACCATCTCCTGTTAGCCTTCCTCATTCCCCTTGTAATAAGGCAACTTGTCCTGGGACCCCTAGCATTTTGTCTGCCCCTTCTTTGTGGCCTATCATGTGGCCTGTCTTGTATTAAATGTATTGTTTCTTCTGCCTGCTGTTCTTCTCCTGCCACCTCATCCCACCCCTAGATTGCATAACTCTTTTTTTTTTTTTTTTTTTTGCTGGCCGGTACAGGGATCAAACCCCAGACCTTGGTGTTATCAGCACCATGCTCTAACCAACTGAGCTAACCAGTCAGTTCTCAGATTGGGTAACTCTTAAGTCATCCTTTATGTTTCGAATCAAAGGTCACTTGCTCAGAGAAAATTTCCTTGGCTGCCTTCCCCTAACAAAGTCTGTTCCCCTAGTTTTCTTGTGCTCACAGCACTCTAAACTCTTCTTCAATAGTGCTTATTGTAATTTATAATAAAATATTTATTACTGTAATTATTTGATTAATGGCTGTATCCCTCTATTAGAACATATGCTCCCTGAGAGCTGAGACTTTGTTTTGTAACTGGAACATCAGTCAATATTATTGTATCAGTATTGGTAACTATCAATGACGAAATAGGTATAAGAGTGAATGCATGAATGGATGTCTCCCCTGTCCCCTACTAACTGGGAGCTGGCTGGGGTCAGGGACTATGTCAGTGATCTTTATACCCCTCATTGTTCCTAGCATATAGTCACAGTAAGTGGTCAGTGAACATGAGTTTAACCACCAGCAGGTGCTTAGTTTATGGGAGTTCTTGGACTCTACCCATGGCTATAACATGAGCCAGGAACCTAGGGCCCCAATCCAAGCTGGGCCAGGAACTGAAATTTTTTTTTTTTCCTTTTTGTCTTTTTTTGTGACCAGCAACAGATCGCAACCCTCAGTGTTGCACCCGTACTGGACCGGGACTGGCAACGGGATCGCAACCCTCGGTGTTGCGCCCGCACCTCGCTCAGCCAGTGAGTGGCCGGTCTGTATGTGGGATCCGAACCCTCGGCGGGAGCGCCGCCGCACTCCCAAGCGGCGCACTGTAGCAGTGCGCCACCGGGCCGGCCTGGAACTGAAAATTTTTAATAACCACAGAGAACGTTCCCTAATCCAGACACACTAGGGCCACAGAAATGACTGAAACAAGTCTTCCTGCCCTTGGGGAGTACATAGCACAGTTGTCCTGAGTGAGCTGTTCTGACCCATCACCTCTCCAATGGGGTATGACATCGTTCTCGAGTTTTATTGCTACAAGATGGGCTTACTCAGCTCCTCAGTAAACAGCATCACACAAGCACCATGCACACACATGCAAATCCAGAGTGGACGATAACCCCAGGCGTACTGGAGTGTTTGATGGGATGGCCGCGGCAAAGCAAGCCAGGAGCCAGCTTTAAAAAACAATATTTATTTATTACAATTGGCAGAGCAATGGAGAAAATTGCCACTTAGATAGGATTTTACGTTTTGCAAAGCGTTTTGTAATCAGCACAATTTCTCCCAACAATTCTGGAGGACAAGTTGTTTTTGTCATTCCCATTTGCAGGCAAGAAGAACATAGTCGGGGAAGGTGAAGGTTCTGTGCTTCAACTTACACAGAGCACAAGCTGAAAGGAGGACTCTGTCTTAATTGAATGCAAGCACTTTTTTTTTTTGTACGTCTACTATGTGCTGGGCACTAGGGATCCGGTTACACACAAACCTATATAAGATTCTGTGCTCTCCATATCTACCCCTGCTCGTGAGTGACTTCTTGGTTTTCTCTTGTCCTTCTTCCCTCCCTCTGTCCTTCCATGAGTAGGGAAAGTGTTTTTAGTAGAACTTGGTCTCCGAAACACCTGGCTTCTGCACTTTACATTCTCAAGTGGCAATTTTATTATTTAGAATGCAGGATGGGGCATCTTTTGGATATCTTTTTCTAAATATTTTGTACAGCTTTACATATAAGAAGGTGTAGGGGGCTTAGGGGGGTGTTTGTAAAGCACCTTAGTATCAGAAGGCAAAAAAATAAAACCACAATTGAGATTTGCTTTCAAACCCTCAGGTTTGCCTCTCCCAGGTAGCCCTGGTCTCCCTCAGAGTACTGGAATACTGGAACTGAGGAGACCTTGTTCCTTTTGTGTGTTCATTCTGGACTCTTGGAGTTGAAATGGAAATGAGCTTGTTCCAGTGCATTTGTCTCCAGAAAGACCCCAGTGCCTTCTGACAATGGCCAGGGTTTTCCCTATTTCCTGCCAGTCCTTCTCAAAGGAAATTCATTCCAATATCTTAGGATTTCTTACCTTTCCCCCTGGAGTATTAGAAGAAAAATGGAATTCTGGTTCATATTGTGGTTCCTTGTAACCTCAGGTCTTTAATATGATCACTTTCAAACTTGAAAGATCCAGGTGGAAATATTTTTACTATGCTGGTGATAATTCTTTAAAATACCTGAATTCTGAAATGTTATGTTTCAGTATAAGTGGTGACTTTTTCTTTTCATGTCTTTAATCTGGTTACATTCCTGTAATACGGCCACTCAATTCTGTGAGGGAGGGAATAATATGTGGTTTTTGTGCAAATGTATTTCTCAGTGTGTTGTTATTTTGGAAAAATGAGGGTAGGGAACTTTGAGATATTGAAGGAAATGGCTGAAGAAAGCTTAATCTCTCTTTTTCTCAGTGAATAAATGGAACACCATTTCTGGAAAAAATTTTTTAAAAAATAAAGATTTGGGGCTCTGGCTCACCAATCATCTCTCTAAGGGTATATGTCCCTTGTTTCACCCAGAAAAGAGAACAATGTTATCTTACACTGCCTCCACTTACCACTTTGCTTGGCCATCTTTCATTTAACACTTCGTGCAAGTTGTATCAATCAGGATAGGCTAGGTAAACAAATAATCCCAAATTCTCAGTGCCTTAAAACAACACAATTTTATTTCTACCTCAAGCTATATGTCCATTTTGTGTCAGTAGGGGCTGGGGGAGGGATGCTGTTCATTGTAGACACTTAGAGATTCAGACAGATGGAGTAGCTTTCATCCCAGACATTGTTGGTTAATGTGCTAGAGGAAAAAGAGAGTTCTGGAAACTCTTGCATTAGTATTAGTTCAATGTCCTAGTGCAAAAATAACACATCATTTCAGCACTTGTTTTTGGCCAAAATTAATCACATGGCCCCACTTAAACATAAGGCATCCAAGAAGGACAATGCTTCTGTGCCCAGAAGGTAAGGGGACCAGAAGTACTTGGCAAACAGCGCTAATAACTATTGCACAAGTTAAATTTCATCCCATGCTGAGAATAAAAATTAAAGCCAGGGGCTGGCCCGGTGGCGCACTGCGCTAGTGCGCCGCTTGGGAAGCGCGGCGGCGCTCCCATCGAGGGTTCGGATCCCGCATACAGACCGGTTCCCGCTCACTGGCTGAGCGAGGCGCGGGGGCAACACCGAGGGTTGCGATCCCGTTGCTGGTTCCTGGTCCAGTACGGGGGCAACACTGAGGGTTGCGAACCGTTGCCGGACATGGAGAAAGACAAAAAAAAAAAAAAAATTAAAGCCAAATTCTTGAGCTTGTCCTTAAGTCTAGAAAATACCAATTCTGTGGGCAGAAAGAGTTTTGCAATTTAGTTGTGCTTTTTTAGGAAGGCAAGAAAACCCACACAAAACCTGAGACCTGGGCTTCTACCAAAGACTGACTTCTACCAAAGTCAAGAGTGTCTTGGAATGCATTAAAGCAGAAAAGCTTAGCTAGTATAATAAGACAAGAAAACTGGTTAGTTGTGCTTTTTTAGGAAGGCAAGAAAACCCACACAAAACCTGAGACCTGGGCTTCTACCAAAGACTGACTTCTACCAAAATCAAGAGTGTCTTGGAATGCATTAAAGCAGAAAAGCTTAGCTAGTATAATAAGACAAGAAAAATAAATAAAAGGGATACAGATTGCAAAGGAAGAACTAAAATTGTATCTATTTGCAGATGATATGACTACATACATTAGAGATCCTAAAGAATCTACAAAAAATAAATTAAAACAAACCTGCTAGAGCTAATAAATGAATTTAGAATATCACAATATACAAAATCAACATAAAAATTAATTGAATTTCTGTACATTATGAGTAAACAATTATGAAATAATATTTAAAATAAATACCGTTTATAATAGCATTTGAAAACATCAAAAACTGGGTCTAGCTGGTTAGCTCGGTTGGTTAGAGTGAGGCGTTATAACATCAAGCCAAGGGTTCAGATCCCTGTACTGGCCAGCCACCCCCCTCCAAAAAGAAAAAACTTTCGAATACTTAAGAATAAATTTAATAAAAAATGTCAAATTCTTCTACACTAAAGCTATAAAACAATGCTGAAAGGAATTTAAAAGACCTAAATAAACTGAGTAAATTAAAATTGAATTAAAAAATCATGAACTGTAAGACTCAATATTATTATTATTATATTAATTATAATTAGAGAATCTTATAATTAAGAATAATTATATTCTTCAAATTGATCTAAAGATATAATATAATCCCAATCAAAAAGATTTTCAAATTTATTTGAAAAGGCGGAAGACCAATAATAGCCAAAACAATCTTGAAAATGAATAACAAAACGAGGAGGCTTCCTACCAGATTTTAAGACTAAACTGTAAAGCTATAACAATCAAAATAGTGTAGATTTGGCAAAAGAATAGACAAATAAATCAATGGAACACTGATTTATGATCAATGGAAGGTCTAGACGTAGGTCCACACAGCTACAAGAGATCTTCAAAAAAATTCCTGGAAAGATTTGTGTTATCTTTCAGTTCCATTTTTCCACCCTGATTTTTTCACTTTATTTTTAAGTGTTAAATGGGGAAAAGAAAATGTCTGACAAATGGTGCTGTAACAACTGCGTATGCATATGGAAAACAAAGAATCATGACCCTATCTCACACCATACACAAAAATAAATTCAAGATGTATCATAGACCTAGAGATAGAAGTGAAAACAATAAAGTTATTAAGAGAGAACACAGAATATCTTTGTAACCTTGGGGTAAACAAAGATTTCTTAGGAAGAGCACAGAAAGCAAACATCATAAAAGGAAAAAATTGAGAAAATGGACTTCATCAAAATGAAAACTTCGGCTCATCAAAAGTGCCTTCAAGAAAATTAATAGGTAAGAAAAAAAGAAAAGAAAGTTAATAGGTAAACCATAGAATGAGAGAAAATATTCACAACACTATTATCCAGCAAAAGGTTTGTATCCAGAATGTATAAACTCCCACAGCTTAATAATAAAGATAAGCAGCACAATTTATAAAAAGGCAAAAGATTTGAACAGACACTTCACAAAAGAAGATATATAAATGGCCAATAAGTGCGCAAAAAGTCACTTCTCATCAGTCATCAGGAAAATGCAAATCAAAGCCACAACAAGAGATCACTGTGTACTATCTAGGATGGCTAAACTGATAAAGGCTGACAACACCAGATGTTGGAGACAATATAGAGCAGCTGTAACGTGCATGTATTGCAGTTTGGAAAGGAATATGGTACAGTCACTTTTGAAAACCATTTTGCAATTTCTTGAAAAGCTAAACATTATATCTGCCCTATGACCCAGCAATTTCACTTCTATGTTTTCATCCAAGAGAAATTAAAACATATGTCCACAAAAAGAATCGTCGTAGAAATTTTATCCATAACAGTTAAAAACTGGAAACAACCTAGATGTCTATCATCAGGAGAATGAATAAGCAAGTTGTTGTACAGTCATTCAAGGGAATACCACTCAGCAACGCAAAGAACAAAGCACAGATACGTGCAACAACATGGATGAATCTCAAAACTATTATGATGGATGGAAGAAGCCAGACACAAGAAGTGTGTAACACATGATTCCACTTATTCTAGAACAGGCAAACTGACTTATATTTACAGAGCTCAGATCAATGGTTGCTTCGGGGGTGAGAGTAGGGGTTGCCTGGAAAAGTTCTGCTTTAATATTCATTCATGAAAACTGATGGAACATACATTTAAAATCTGAACAATTCACTGTAGGCAAATTGTACCTCTCAGGTCAATGCCTGTCTGCAAGAGAAGCTGGGCAATAATGTCCTCCGGGTGCTCCAAATAAAATCATGGTTCTATCAGTACGTAAATGGAGACAATGGATATTGAGCAGTCAGCTATGCACACACACACTCGCGTGCCAGGCCTTGCTCTGAGCATCACACATTAGCTCCTTTAATCCTCATGATGACTATTATTATCCCCATTTTGCAGATGAACAGATCTCTGCTACAGAGAGATTGAAACTCGGTGCCGTGGCATATGGAGACTGGCTGAAGGAATCAGAGGTGTTCAGTCCAGAGAATATAAAATTGAGAGGACCTAAGAGTTTATAGATTCCTGAAGACAGATTATAGGACAAGGGATCAGAGTTCTTCTGGGTGGCCCCAAAGGGTGGGGCTAAGCTCAATGAAAGAAGATACACCGTGTCAGAGTCTAGTTTTCCATGAGAGAAAAAACATTCTCCTCAGCTTGGTCACCCCTTCCTCAGAGCACCCCCAGGGTACAGTGAAGGAGATATGGCTGAAAGTATCCCCATTCCACAGACAGGGAGACTCAGGCCAGGAGAAATCACGTGACTCATTGCTCCCTCAGTGACAGGGCCAGGGCAAGAGCCTAATGCTCCTCCCCATTCACTCAGCCTGTCCCCATTTGACGGTCTCTGGGAGGCAGTACAGCCCAGTGGGTAAGTGTGGAGACTCTGGAGTCACCCAGACCTGGGTTAGTGTCTTCACCACTAACTAGCTGGGGGATTTTGAGTTAGTAAACCTTTCTGAGCTTTAGTTCTCCCATCTGTAGAATGGGAATGATTATAATGGCAGCTAAGTCTTAAGGGTGACAGGAAGACTGACTGAGGTGATGCACGTGAAACAGCAGAGCATCTGGTGCATAGTAAGTGCTCAGGAAACAGTGGTCATTGCTGTTTGCCCTGGAGATCCAGTCAGTGGTATAGTGCACGGCACTAATGCCCTGGATACAGCCTGAAGTTCACATCCTCCAAGATGGAAAACATCTGGATCTCGTGCATTGTTGGCTACACCAAGGAGGGCTGAGGCCTCATTAAAATCGCTACCCCATTTGCATTATCAAATGTCAGGGTTTTTTCCTTCTTTCCACAGAGCAAAGATTTTCTTATCAAAAATCTATTCACTAAAATGCTAATGATCGTCAGTGATTAGAAACCGCTGCTCAAATTTTGAAAGTTCCCAGTGGGCCTCTCAGACATGGCTTGTAACTTGTCAGATGAAGAATGTTCTCAACAAATCAAACTTTGCTGTATATGTTAAAAAAAAAAAATTATTTCCTTAACGCTTCACTGTGTGGGTCCAGGAGGGACTTTTGAGTTAAGTGACAGAGAACACATTATTAGTTGTGGAGTCATTTCTAATATAAGTCTCTCAAGGCAAGATATTCTCGGATAAGCCCTGAAAACTGCAAACAGAAGTCTGTCAAGCTCATGTTAATTTCAACGAGCATTACACATTATTAGTTGTGGAGTCATTTCTAATATAAGTCTCTCAAGGCAAGATATTCTTGGATAAGCCCTGAAAACTGCAAACAGAAGTCTGTCAAGCTCATGTTAATTTCAACGAGCATTTAGTTTGCCAAAAAGTGGCACAGTGAGCAATTTGCTTTCATGTCTTTTTTTTTTTTTTTCTCGTCTTTCCTCTTTTTCTTCTTCCTCTGCCTTCCTCTTCAGGAGGAAACATCTACAAGATTTGTGCCTGAACATGCAGCCAAGGGTCCCGATGTCATCCGCTGTCTTCCATGGTCAGACCTGGGAATCTGGGGCCTTCTGGGCTGGGTCTACACAGCCCCAGCAACACCAGATGGGCAGATGATGTGGCAAGTCAGCTTGTTCTGGGCATGTGGTTATCCTGCCACATGTGGGCACGGTCAGAAACCAGAAGCCTTGCCTCTCACAGACCTCACATACTTGGTAACTCTAGATTCTGGGTAGTTTCCAGGGTATACGTGACTGAACTGTGGCAGAACAGTCACTTTGGACATAATTAGAGGTTTGGTGTTCCTTTACCTTGGAACAATGAGCCAGACCAGATGGAGGGTGTAAAGTCAGGGGGGACATGGTACCGAGTAGCAGTTAGAGCAGAGACTCTTCAGTCAAACAGGGTTGGGTTCATCTCAGCTCCACCACTTTGCTCATTCATTCCAGAAATATTATTGAGCACCTATTACGTGCCAGGTACTGTGCTGGGAGCTGGCAGCAGAGAGGTGAATGAAACTGATGTCATCCTTGCCCTCCTGAAACTTACAATCTGGTGGAAGAAATAATAATCAAGTAAGCAAATAAATTAAATAACTACAGACTCTGATTAGTGTTTCAAAGGAAATAGAGAGCTTTGAGCAGTGGATCTTAAAGTGTGGGCCCTGGATCAACCACATCAAATCACCTGAGAAAATATTAGATATGCAATGGACTGAATCAGAAACTCTGGGGCAGGGCCCAACCACCTGTGTTTTTACAAGCTGACCAGGTGGCTCAGGTGCATGCTCAAGTGGGAGGAGGGTGCATGCTCAAGTGTGAGGATCTTGGACCCAGAATGATGGGGTGGTGAGGAGCTTCTTACTGAGGGTGGTCAAAAAGGCTGCCTGATGAAACGGCCTTAAGGTGAGGCCTCAGGAATGAGGAGGACTCAT
>NW_007726122.1:1448847-1451910 GCF_000696425.1 Galeopterus variegatus
AATCAGAAACTCTGGGGCAGGGCCCAACCACCTGTGTTTTTACAAGCTGACCAGGTGGCTCGGGTGCATGCTCAAGTGTGAGGATCTTGGACCCAGAATGATGGGGTGGTGAGGAGCTTCTTACTGAGGGTGGTCAAAAAGGCTGCCTGATGAAACGGCCTTAAGGTGAGGCCTCAGGAATGAGGAGGACTCATGCAAGAAGCCAGAGGAAAAGCATCCTTAGCTGTGTGGATTTGGGCCTTAGTTCCCTTATCTGTGAATTGGGGGTGACAATAATTCTATCATCATAGGGTTGTGGTGGGCACCCCATAGGGAAAGGGCTTAGCACAGACTTTGTCAAAATGTAAGCTCTCTATTTATAATTATTTTTATTATTTAGAAGATGATGCCCCCTGGCCCCATATCTTGGTCCTCCAACACCAAGAAAGTGGCAAGGAGGCTCTGGGAGGCCACCAGGGCAGGCTGAGGGCCGGCCCCCAGGGGTCCACATTGTAGTGTTGATGGAGTCAGGGCCATAGCTAGCAGAAACAAAGCCTAAAGGGGTCTGCATTCCAGGGGTGACTGGACAGCTTCCCCCTAGATTCGCCCCCCACCCCCACCGTGATTTTTCCTATATGCAAAGAACCCCAAAGTACCAGGGCTTTTGTCCATTTTAAAAACAGCACAGATCTTGGTAGATCATCCCAACAAGATGACATGGGACACTTTCATCTCCAGGCTTGGTTGAAAATCAGAGAAGTCCCATCCATCTAGCCAGTCAGCAGCCATACCACAAATCTTGCCTGAGAGCCTACTGGGTGCACAGTCGCTGAACTCAGGGGGCTTGTGACCTAATTGAGGGACAAGACACATAAACAGCTGCTCAAAACGTAAGGTAGAAAATGCTATTAGGGCAATGTCAGGCATTCATGGGACAGGAAGATTGATTCTTGCTGGAGGCCTGGGAACACCTTCCTGGATGTACCTTCCCTTGGGGACATTCATCATTTCTTGCAGGAGCTTCCAAGTCTAAAGAGCTTATTATTCCCTCCTGTACCATATTGCTCTTGAGACTGTAAATCAAAAACTCCAGTTCACAGAAATCCTCAATTCTCGAGCAGAGGAGAGAGAGACCCATAGTTGGTTTAACCTCTCTGCTAGCCCTTTGGAAGGGGAAGAAGATATTTGAGGGCTACCTCCACCGTGTTTTAGAACTAGGAGTTCCTTAGGAAATAGCTAGACAAATTTTCCCACTGTAAAGATGAAGACTTGAGGCCAGAGAAGGAAGGGATGCTGCCTAGTCTTCACCTGAGTCAGGGGCGGCCCTCAGACTGGAATCCTGGCCCTGTGGCCTCCTTTGGGGTAAGATCTGGGAGGGAGGAGTTTTGTCTGTGAACATTTATATGGACTTGCTACCAGGAGTTCCCGGACCCCTGTGCTGGGTCTTTTTGCTCTCATCAATTACCAGCAATCTCTTGTCCCTTATCCAGAGCCTAAGCCCACCCACCTAGAATTGTCTCCTTCACCAGGGAAGCCAGACAAAAGCCCAGAAGCCGAAGCGGGGCCAAGTCTCTTCCAGACCATTCCCCCTGTTTTTGCCCCGTTTCTTCCACCTCTGACCAATTCCTTACTCCTTGCCATGGGCTTCAGCTCCTGAGGGTCTGGAGCCCTCTAATGGGCTTACTATAGTTTCATGTGCTGCCAGCATGTCTGCTCTCCTCAGACCCAGGCTCGCCTGACATGTGTACCTGTCATCCCCCACCCTTGCCCCCTTGCGTCCTGCTCCCCATGTAGGTCCTTGGCTCATGCTGGCTCTTCTGGTCCAACGAGCAAAGCCCAAGTTTCCTATCCTCTTACAGCTGCACCAAGAAGGAAAAAACTCTATGTAGTATCAAGAAAAACTGCCACATTTAGCATCGCTTTAAAAGTCAGGTAAATTAATAAAGCTAGAAAAGAAAAACATAAAAATGTGGGTTTGACTAATGAAAATAACACTACTTAGAATCGATGAAGTGCACTGTGGTTAATTGATCATCCAGATAACAACAATTATGTGCATCATTATCACGTGTCAGAGTAGCTTTGCTCTGAGTTTAGTTTGATAATATCACAGAGCTCTGGTAAAGTATCCTGGGCCTTCTTATTTGCCATGTAACTTTGTCATCTGCTCCCAATTTTAAGTAGGGAGAGGATATAATAGTCTGAAAATGTTTTGCCATATTCAGATGTCATGGCACTTGTTGTGTTCATAAGATCATTATGCTAAAGGATGGGAGAGGTCATGTAAGTCAACCTCAAGCCCAAGGAAGGAATCCCACCCACGCCTCTCTGGGAGTGGTCACCCAGCTCATTCTTGAGGATTTCTGGTGATGGGGAATTTACTACCTACAAGGAACTCTGTTTAGTCTTTGAGCAATATCACTTGAGGGGAAGTTCTTTCTTAGGAAGGGTCAAAATTGGCCTCTTGTGGCTTACACCATTGGTCATGGTTCTGTTGATCTAGAAGTTTGTGAAAAGTCTTCCTAGCATCACCTTCCACATGACGGTCTCTCTGGTATGTTAAGACACTGAGATTGCTAGACCCCAAGAGGTAGTATGGTATAGTGGTTAAGAACCTAACTATTTAGGTTCAAATCCTGGTTCTACTAGCTATTATTATATTGAGAGAGTTATATAATCTCTCTGTTCCTCAGTTACCTTAACAGTAAAATGGGGATAATAGTATCTATCTCATAGGGTATTAAGAGAATTAATGAGCTAATATATAAAGATGCTTGGAACAGACTAAATACTCTACTTATTCCCCACTTTCCCCTTAAAGATTACTGAAGACTCCTTCATATGAAAAATTTTGGGGAGTCCTATAAGTATCTCAGATCAGATATGAGAAACAATACAGGATTATTATGAAAATTAAATGAGTTATTTCCAGTAAAGTGCTGAGTACAGTTGCTTAACATGTAGTTAGCCTCAATAAATACTTGCAATTATGGTTATTGATGCTTATTTAATGACTCTAAAATAGAGACGAGAAATTGATGATATACATGCCTCAAATCTAACTGACTTTTGAATAACTTAGAT
>NW_007726122.1:1453737-1455292 GCF_000696425.1 Galeopterus variegatus
AGCAGCATAAGATGCTAAATACCAGCTGCCCAAAGCCCGAGCTTCCACAGCAGACCAAAAAAGGAGCATTTTCCAACCTTCCCTCCACCTCCCTTGAACCAGATCCAGCCCCAGACTGGTTCTCCCCGGTGCTGTGCTTTCAAACATCATCTGTGTTCCCACTCCAAGGTCTATCTATCATCTTTGCCAGAATCTGTCCCCAGGGGGCTGTGGCATGAGAATAGTCAACATTTAACACATTCAGAGCTTCTTCCGTTGCAGGGAGTGGGGGATGGGGTGCTGGAGGCTGGCCCGGCTTGTCTTCTCTACTGAGCACAAACGCCTAACAAGGAGATTCTCTCACGAGACCCCTTCTCCTCCCCGCTTTCCTTTTTTCCTTTTATCAAGGAGGTAGGGCAAGAGAAATGCAAACACTGGCCCCATTCAAGTGCTCACCTCTCCCACCATGGCAATACCTCCTGACTCTAACATGTTCCATTCTCATTTGTGTTCNATGCCCTCTTCACAATGCTTTGGTCATTGCGGAGGCAGTAGCCTAAAGAAACTTTCACAAATCTGAGTTCTGGAGCCACTGCTATGAATAGAGCCTCTAGCAAACCCTTAATGAACATGTAACAAGAGATCAACCTCTGTCATTTTAAGTCACTTAGATTTCAGAGCTGTTTGTTACTGCAGCAAAACCTAGACTACCCTGATTGATACAGAGATGTTAAATAATACACTTAAGGTTACACAGTTGTGGAGTTCAACTGAAGCCAAGTTTGTCTGATTTCAAAGCCTGTGCTCCAACCACTTCCTTATTTTATTGCCTCCTTTCCTCCTCTCGCCCTAATTCTCTGCCCCTCTGCCTTCCCTGCCCCTGCCCACTGATTGGGTAACTATGCACCAAAGGAAAATGGTCCCACTTGCCTCTGCCTAGCAGGTACTGCCCTGGCCCCTGGAAACGATCCTGGGCAACCATGGTTTTTACAGAGGCAGCCTGGACCCCAAGGGGAGGGGAGGAACTGAATGGAATTGCCTCTCACAGGGGCTCCATTCTCTTCTGCCTGTCATTCTCCTTCCCACCCTGAGGGAACCTTTCCCCTGAAACTCCAGTCTCACTGGAATTTTCACATTATTAAAACCATTTCATGTCTCCCCGGTGCCCTTTGGAGAAAGGTCTGGCACTCAAGGCCCACCATGAAGCGCTTCCTGCTTCCTTTCCAGTGTTTACTCCTGTCTTTCCTCTTCAATGAGACCCTGGCACTGGCCACCACCCACAAGAAACCTCACATTACCCAGACCTCCGAGGCACAAACAGGTAGGAAGCCCCTCCTCCCTGATCCTGTCCCTCTTCTGCCAGTTGCACACCTGCATGCACACAACACGCATGCACACGCACATCTGTGGCTCCCTCTCTCCACTCCCCAGCCCCTGGTACCCCGTTCCATCACAGCATGGGTCACTCTTATCATCCTGGTCTGTGCATGCTCCGTCTCCCTCCAGACTTAGGCACCTAGGGCAGGGACCACATCAGATTTCTTTCTGTGTCCCCAGAGACCCCACAAGACCTTGT
>NW_007726122.1:1456304-1465850 GCF_000696425.1 Galeopterus variegatus
GGGGCGACACTGAGGGTTGCGATCCGTTGCCGGACACGGAAAAAGACCAAAAAAAAAAGAAAAGGGGAGAGGAGAGAAGGGAGAAAGAAAATTGCAAAGGGATAAGTAAAGTCATTTTATTTTATTAAAAAAAAATTTTTTTAAGTAAAGTCATTTTAAATGGTTTCTGTGTTTAGGATCTCCTTTCCTTTCAAGCCTCTGGTTTCTGGTTTCGACACTTCTACTTATCGGCCAGGTGAGGAATGACAAGGTGGGTATTGGAAACCCATTTCTAGAGTTCTTTAAAAGCAATGCCCATGTCCAAAGAAATAGTATTTCTGTATTTGACCAGAGCTAGGGGCATGCTTAAGGGCAATTTAGTGTAACTATTGTGACACAGAGGTAAGAAGGAAAGGTCAAGAGAGAGAATTGGCTGCCTCCTGGAATTCTCTTCTGTCCGCTCTGTCTTTCCCGGGTGGACACACCCCATTCTGCTCATGTGTTACTCCCATGGTACTGAGCTGTGGCCAGGGGGCAGCTGTAACATGCTTCATTGGTCTTCTCTAAATGCCCTGCACATGGGACCAAGACACCCCAAAGCCACTCCTTACAGGTGCCTGCCCTGGGAGTGCAGAGAAAGAACAAGGTAGTTGACGAGATGCCTGCTATCCCCGACTTACCCCTGAAAACCACGTTCCAGTTGCTCTGCTCCAGGTGACACCAAACCTCTCGGGCCTTTGAGAGAGGGTGGCTTCCTCCAAACCACCCAGGAACAGGCTGATTGATTGAGCTGAATTCATTTTTCCTTCTGAACACAGAGACAAGTGCTTACAAATTGAATGAAATTGATGCAACGTCTGCAAGCGAAGTCATTCAATTTCCGACAGCCTCATTCTGAGCCGTTAGCAGTCTCCTCACAGTTTTAGGGCAAATAATATTTGTTTTCTCCCTGAACAAATATGAAAATGTTTCCGGCACCCTGAAAGCTCCTCTTTTGGGTGTTTGCACTGACTTCCGTTTCTGTGTTTGCTGAGGTGTCATTGGTCCTGGTACCCAGCAGTTGACTGATGTTCCTCGGGTGCTGTGTGCCAGGCATTTTTCCGTGTATGATCTCATTTGATCCCCACAAGAACCCTCGGAGCCGGATATTGCCCCTGCTTCATAGACGAGGTAACTGAGTCTTAGAGAGGTGAAAAGGCTCGCCCGAGGACAATGCCCGAGGACAATGCAGGACCTGTCTCCCAAGCCACGCCTTCTTGCAGGGCCCCTCTTAACCATGAGGCTGTGCAAGGCCATGAAAGGTGTCAGCCAACTCCAACCTGAGCTGATGGGGAGTTGTCACAGTGCAGCCAGGCCCTGGCAGAAAACGTTTATGAATGAATTAATGAGTGAGCCAATGAATGAATAAGTGGACAATTGAGTGAATCTCTGCCACTTAGGACAAGGCTCCTATCTCCTCCCCGCCACACTCCATCATTCTGCTTCTCTGACTCTGCCCTGGGAGCCCTGGACACAGGACAACCCCCCAAACCACACACCTCAGCCCACAGGCTGCCATGTGGTTACACAGCACACAGGACCTGATCATCAAAAGCCCCATGAGGAGGAAATCTCTGAAGGAGTTTCCATCTCCCCTCCTATGGAGAGCTCATTTCTGTATGTACTGAACGGCAATGCCCAGGACAGCCCTGACTCTGCAGCTGGAGTGGCAGTGCCCCACAGCCCTGGCAAGCTCCTCCTGCCAAGCGCTTGACAGATCCTCATACAGCCCCAGGTGGCAGGCTAGGAAGTGTTCCTCGTCACACGGCAGAACTGGGGCCAGGCTTTCTAATGCTCAGCCCAGTGCTCATTCCTCTGCCCCAGGATTCATCTTCTTTTCCAAGTACCCAAATCATGGAGACACACTTACTCTAGGTTCTGGTTTGCAAGTAGTTTTGTTTTAATAGGAAGGAGCATGTGATTGATCAGTAATGTCTGCCATGGGCAAAGGCCAGAGCAACGCCAGAGGTGATGTGTATTTATGGACCCCTCCCCAGACCCTAACCAACATGCCCTTTCCTCTTCAAAACAAAACCGTTTTGAAATTACCTTCTTCTTCTTGTCTCCAGCTCAATAAAATTTCCTGATCTAATGACCAGAACTTGGGAAATTTCATGTAAACGCTACCTGGGAAGGAAAGGTTTGATAAACAATTTAACATTGACTTCAAGATTGCAAGAGGAGTGTTTAATCTGCTCAAGAGACCCACTGTCCTCAAGGACTCCAGTCCATTAGCTTTTGTCCAGCTAATGACAAGTGAGTTTTCTATATTTATTAAAGCAGACTTGGGATTTGGCTTGCGGGGCAGTGAGCTGGAGAGGAAATAGCACTGGACTCAGGAGGAATGTTCTTGATTACTTGCTATACATTTTGAAAAAGAATAAAATGGTGTTTTCTAAAATCCCTTTAAGTCAGACTTTTCTCTGATATGGGAAGGTGTACCTTCTAGTGGAAACCAGGGGTCCACTCAAAAGGAGGTTTCCAAGTCACTCAAACCAGTTCAGCCTAGCTCAGGTGATCTCACCAGCTACCTTCCTGTGTCCTCCCACTAGACTGTGCTGGCAGAGACAGAAATGGGAGAGGCCAAGCCTTGCTCTGGAGAGCTCACAATCTAATGGGGAAACTGAGGCAGTGCCTGCACCCTGTAGGTAAGAGCAGTGAGGGGCAAGCTGGTCACTGTGACTTACACCCTTAGCCCCCACCTCTCCCACCCTGGCTTGCAGAATTCAATTAAACATAGCACACAAACTTTCACAGAGATCCTAGTAGGTACCAGAAGTCTCGAAAAAAGACAAAAGATAGAAAAAAAAAAAAAATAGGGCCAGCCCAGTGGCGCCCGGGTGGGAGTGCGCTGCTTGGGAGTGCAGCGGCGCTCCCGCCGAGGGTTCGGATCCCATGTGGAGGCCGGTTCCCGCTCACTGGCTGAGCGCGGTGCGGGCGCAACACCGAGGGTTGCGATCCCGTTGCCAGTCCCCGGTACGGGCGTGACACCGAGGGTTGCGATCCCATTACCGGTCAGTAAAAAAGACAAAAAGGAATAAAAAAAAAAAAGACAAAAGATATCACCACGATGCCCCCGCCCTTTTCTCTGCATCTTTGCTTCAGCCACGCCGTGAATGACAGAGTCTGGGTTGTTCCCTGACCCCCACCCTCTGCTCAGAATAACTCCCCAAAGGCCTACAGAATAAGGTCAGAAGACTTGTGAAGCTGCTGTTGGTCCAAATAGCATGTTTATGTCAATTTTGAAAACTGTATTGTGAAGATTTTGGCAAGAGACAGATGGCTCACTCAAAAGGGGTGACTGGTGAGTTTAGTGAAGATATTATTCTCGAAGGTGTGGCCATGGTTAAGAAACCCAGCAAAGGAGGAAGAACACCCTCGCAACAGACGGGAGCAGTTACCACCCTTAGACTTAAAGGGACATCAGGAAAAAGCAGTTATGAAATCCCACTAGAGTGGCATCTGGAGAGGGGTCTTTGACAGGAGGACAAAGCCACCATCAAGCCAACAGGGAGGGAGCCGAGGGAATAAACACTCCAGCCTCTCTCCACCCCCCTCCTGTCTTGTGCTGGTGACTCCCGCTGGTTCTCTGTCGGCCTTCCAGGGCACAGAGCAGCAGAAAGAAGGGTGGAGAGCAGGTCTGGGGGCAAACAGAGGTGGCCGGCCCAGCACCCCTTCCTCCAGACATTTGCTGCCATCTGCCGGAATGTCATGATAAACCTTCTATTCTGCGATGTTTCTGCTGTGGATGGCGGGTCCAAAGTTGGTCTGCATGCCCATTGGCAGTAATGCTGCTATGATCCAAACTGACTGCCAGTCCCACTCTTGCGTCCCACAGCCCATGCTCTGGCTCCTCCAACACCCTGAACGGAAGTCCTAACCTTCCTCCTCCATCTCCACGTACACCCAATCTAGTCCAAGACAGACGCCACCTCCTCCTTGAAGCTGGCCAGATTGCGCTGACTGGAAGCTATGCCTGCTTCCTCGGGGAGCACCCAGAACCTCCCCTGTACTTCTCCCTCAGCAAGTCTGCACCAGGGTGACTCACAAGGGGCTCTCTCTCTCTCTCTCTCTTTTCCTCTCTCTCTTTCTCTCTCACACACACGTACACACACCCCAGCTCCTCCTTGGGAGTAGAAAGTGGGGCTTGTTCATTCCTGAATTCACCCTGACTCTTCTTGAACAGCCAAGACTGTCCCTGAGAGAAACACCCAAGAGGTCACTTGCCATCGTTTTCTGTCTGTGCCTCCTCCCCAGGTGCAGTGGCCCAGTGGAGGGAGCCCCACCAGCTTTAGAGTCCGACAGGCAGGATGTGAATCCTGGCTCCACCCCCAACTAGCCTTTGATTTGGGGCAAGTCACTCTACCTTTCTGAGCCTCAGTTTCCCTATCCTACCCATGGGAATGCTAATCCCTACCTCGGGGCCATTGGGAGAATTCAGTGAGATTCAGTGAGTGGCACTCACTAAATAACAGCTTCCCTTGTCTTCCCCTAATTGACTGGGAATTCCTCGAGGGCAAAGGGGGCACCCATGTCCATCTCGACCCAGCCTCAGCTCTCTGTGTGGCTTGCCACTCAGGGGTGGGATGGAATAGCACACTGGCTAGGAGTGCAACCTCCAGGGAGCCTCTGCTCCCTACATGTGCAAGCTTGGGCAAGTTACTTGGCCTCTCATGCTCTGTT
Source organism: Galeopterus variegatus (assembly GCF_000696425.1). Taxonomy (NCBI): domain Eukaryota; kingdom Metazoa; phylum Chordata; class Mammalia; order Dermoptera; family Cynocephalidae; genus Galeopterus; species Galeopterus variegatus. Next base: position 1,461,006 of record NW_007726122.1, read on the forward strand.
TCCTCATCTTTAAAGCAAGTAATAGAATAGTGGTAATGTTCCTAGCTGGTATCCATGCAGGCCTTACTGGGTGCCAGGCACATTTTTAGTGCTTGAAGTACTTGAACTCGTTCAATCCCCCAAACACACTAGAGGTGATAGGGTAGCCTTTTCCTGATCACCAAACATTTCAGTTCTCCTTTCGGCAGTTACATTTGCCTGCTCCCTTGGAGTTAGATGTTCTATTAGTCTGTTTTGTGTTGCTACGACAGAATATCTGAGAGTGGATAATATACAAAGAAAAATGAAATTTACAGCTTACAGTTTCTGAGGTTGGGAAGTCTGAAGTCCCTCTGGTGGTGGTGACAGTGAGCCAGGGGTCTCACATTGCAGGATGCTGGAAGCAGAGAGAGCAGGGAGAGAGAGAGACAGACTGACAGACTCTCCTCTTCTTTCAAAGCCCTCAGAACCACACCCCCGACCACCATTTTTAATCCCTTCCCTACAGCAACGTTCTACAATCCAATCACCTCTTCAAGGCTCCACCTTTCAATTACCATAATAGGATTTCCCACCCTCTTAACAGTCACGGGGGGGGCTAAGTTTCTAACACATAAAACTTGGGGGACACCATGCAAGCTTCAGGAGTTTTGGGGGGACATAATTCAATCCACTACAGATGTGCTTGTGAGACTCGCTTTGGCCAATGAAACGTGAGCAGCAGTGTGCCTGTCACTTCCAGGAGGAAGCCTGAAGCGCCAGGGCACGACTTGCCACTCTTTCTCTCCCTCTGTCACAGTGACCAGCACTATTCCACATAGTGCTTGTCCTGTCGGTCTGGGCCCTGGGCTGCCAATGACAATAGCATGGACCAATGCCCTTGGCTGACCCAGGTGGGCCACGTGATTGAGGCCACTTTGGGCCACTGAGATCTGGGAGATGCTCATTACCACAGCATAAAGTGGCTGATCCTGAATAATACCTGTGGGGCCTGTTATTGACCTTATTTCACAGTGAGGAAACTGCATGTAGCACCTATACCACGGATATGATTGAATATTACAAAGTCTGGCCCATGTAAACTGGAACATGATCAGCCCTTAATAAATGTGAGCTGTGTAAATACCCATATCCTAGATAGCTATGACGTAGGCATAGATACAAACATGAACATGACTCTGGGCTTCTGAGTCTTCCCAGGCTACAACTCAGGACAGCCCCAGGCCCTCACAGCCTGGAAGGAAAACCAAGGCCTCTACACGCCCCGTGTGGCTCAGCTTCACACACTTCTGCTGCCCCAGCACGGGCCAGGGCTTGGGAGCCAGCAACCTTCAGCCAACGCCAGTCTTTCCCTTTGTTCTTCCCGTCTGCCTGGCCATCGATCTTGACCCACACGTGAGCTGGCAGCCGTGGATTTTCTTTCCTTCCAGGTTAAATTTCTGGCTATCAGTGGGTTAGAGTCACCTCCAGCCACCTACATCCAGCAAAGCCCAGAAGAGCTGGGAGGCTGAGGAGGGCTGTGACAATCAGAGAAGGCAGGGGCACCATCCAAGGCTCATATTCTCTGGTGCAGCCTCTGGTCACCTGCTCGAATCATTCTTGATTGACAAAGGGTGACATTATTGAGCATTACATTTGTATCATGCTCCCCAGCTTATAACAAAACATTTTCCTTTTCTTTATATACTCAACACTCACTGGGCACTGGGCACTGGACTAGGCTGAGATTTCTGCCCCCACCAACACACAGTTTTAGTAACAACAACAGCAATAATAATAGCTAAACTTCTGAATGTTTAATGCGTGCCAGGCCTATGCTAAGCACTCTACAGGCATTAACCTAGTTTATCCTCCCGACAAATGTATGAGGTGCAGGTTAGGGGTTATCATCGTCATTTTACAGATGAGGAAACCGAGGCACAGAGAGGTTGTAACAGGGCCCAAGACTGTGAGAAAATGATGGAGCCAGGATTCAAACCCAGGTTGACTCCAAAACCCCAAGTGCCTTAATAGTAGTGGATATAAGGGGTTGCGAGGTAGAGAGGAGGGAAATGGGGTCTCATCTACTCCCTACAACAGCCTCGTAAGGCAGATTTTATCATCCTCATGGTGCAGAGGGAGTTATTGGGTCACAGAGATAAAAGGAATTTATGCAAAGTCACACAGCAAGCTAGCCCAGCAACAGGAGCCATCTCCAATGCGCATGTTGCCAGAAGCCTGCTCTTTATAGAAAGTCACCAGCCATCAAAGTGGAGACAGGCTCGTACTGCAGAAGGGCATCCTAGGCCAATTACACATTTAATAGAGGCTTAAACAGCGTTTGGGGGGGAGAACAAAAGAGGAAGTAAGTAATTCTGGGGTAATCAAGGAAGGCTTCCCAGTGGAGATGGCATCTGGGTAAAGAGAGGAGAGAAGACAATCCCAGAAGGCCACATGCCATCATACCAGGGGCTCAGTGTCAGGTGATCAAGGTAGCCCGAGGCTGGCATTGCCTGTGCCTCCTGAAGGCTACCATTTTGAGCACCCCCGGGCTGAATTTCTCCTTTCATTCAGTCTGGATACTCAGACCACTCCAACCGGAGGGGAAGTTTCAGTCATTCTGATTCCCCATTCCCAGATCATTCAGAAAACGGCCAGACTGGGGGCCAGGGAGAGGGGGTGGTAGTGGTGGTGGCCCGTGAGATCTCAAGGGACTCATCTGTAGAGACCTGGACAAATTTTCCAGCCATATCCAATTTCCCCTCTGCATCCAGACCTGTCTTCTTGCAATTGTAATCCTAGTATCATTTATTTCATACCCACCTATCCCCATCTGGAAGGAAGTTGGACAAGAGTATGAAGGGAATAAAATAATAGGAACTTTTTAGTCTGGAGCAGTCATAAAATGCTCTCTTTGCCCATCAGACTGGTATTTAAATGGAGGAGGTGTCTGGGGTGGGCAGAGGGCATTGTTAACAACTGCCTCAGCGTGGCAGCAGGAGACAGAAATAATAGACTGGGAGACTATTTTCCAGATTGTGCTGAAGTAATGAAAAACACTGGGTCCCAAAATGGAAGCATTGGTGCCCAGAACCTCTCCACGGGTCCTGCAGGCAGCAGCGGAAACTCTGCCTTGGTCCTTTTCTAACAGGACTGAATTAATTCAGGGACTGCATGGGCCGTATACTCCCATTTCGATTACAGACAGACCTAGTTTTTGCAGAACTCATTAACTAGCAGGTCTGTGGGGACCTGGGCTTCCAAGCCTTGCTGGACAGGCCCCAAGAGCTGCCTTCCAAGGAATCCAGGCACCTGGAGTGTGGACAAGGCCTGAGCAGAAGGTCAGGCCTCAGCGGGCAGCCCTGGCTGTTCTTGCAAGGCTGGAGGAGGTCAGGGTGTGGCTGAGGCAGGAGGAGCCTGAACAGGCAGCTTCTCACAGCACACCAGGCTGTGGCAAAGGAGGAACTCAGCAGCAGCTGAACACTGGATGACTTGAGTTCTGAATTTCCTTTCAAAGGTCATGCTCCCAGCAGCAGCATAGCTTGTCAGTCCAAGGCAGGAGGGCACTGAAACCCAAAAGAGAGACATGTGGACATGTTCAAATGCTGCCTGGCCCTCAAGGTTCAGCTCTAGGGCCCCCTCCTCTAAGAAGTCTCTGGTACACCCTGGCTGGCCAAGCTTTCTTCTCTCCTGTCTCTGTCCTTATCCCAAGGTAGTATGCCCTCCATACTGTGCAGCAGTACCTCTGTCCATTTCACATCTCTGCTGAGTGGTGAGTTCCCGAGGGCAGCCTCCTTTGATGTTTTGTATTCCCAGCCTCAGCACATAGCAGGTCCCATGTTGACTTGTTGAACACCTGAATGGATAAATGAATGAGTGATGGTAGGCAAAAACAAAAGTTAAAAGAATACAGTAGTTCACATAAACCTTCCCAACAGCTTCATACTATGAGTTGGGTGGAGATAGCCCAGTTGAGTAGCAGTTTACTTCCACATTCTCGGCAGGGCTCTAGAACTATAGAGAGGCAGGATCCCCATATGGCAGAGCATATTAGTTAACCCAAACTTTGTGACTTGGGCCAAGTTATCTGTCTAAATTATCTATGCCTTAGTTGTTCCATCTGTAAAATAGGGATGATAAAATGGTACTTACCTCATAGGGTTATTTGTAAAGTGTTAAAGTGGTGCTTTGCACAAAGTGATGAGCCATCATCCTGCTCTTGTTTGACTCTCTCAAAGGCTGTTGCTTTCTGTGTGTCATCCTCCGTCTCCCCACCTCAGAAACCAAGCTGCACCGAGTCAGTGGGGGCCCCTGCTGGCCAACACAGGGAACTGTCTGACCACTGTTTCTTCACCACCTCCTGCCTTATCGAATATTGAATATGTCGAGCACCCCCTTCTCCTTGCCTCTTGCTGTTAACAACTCAGTTTATGCCGCCTCGGCTGCCCTCTTATACATAAACACACATCCTCTCTAACTTTCTTCCAGCTACCTTTAGTTAAACTCCTTCCTTTGTCTCTATTACCTTTATCCTTTCTTCTTCCCATCCTACACCATTGGTTCCTCCTAAGAGCCCCAAGTGTGTTTGGGCTGATAAGCTTAATAGTAATGCTGTGCTGCACTGTCCAATATGTTAGCCTTTGGCCACGAGTGGCTATTTACATTTAAATTCAAGTTCATTAACATTTATTTATTTATTTATTTTTATTTTTATTTTTTTTCCTTTTTGTCTTTTTTCGTGACCGGCAACGGATCGCAACCCTCAGTGTCGCGCCCGTACCGGACCGGGACCGGCAACGGGATCGCAACCCTCGGTGTTGCTCCCACACCTCGCTCAGCCAGTGAGCGGCCGGTCTGTATGTGGGATCCGAACCCTCGGCGGGAGCG
>NW_007726122.1:1466850-1472313 GCF_000696425.1 Galeopterus variegatus
GTGATCCCTTAAGCCCTTCACACGTCTGTCTATCCATCCTGGAGACTGTCTAGGTCCCCAGACCACAGGAAACCCAGGGACGTGGCATTGCAGCCCAGTCCCTAGAAGGTTCCACAGCAGGGGGTTACATCTTGCCCTTGGCCCGCAGCCCCATTCCCCTTCCCCTCCTCTCCCACCACACCCTCACCTGCAGGTGGACGTTTGACTCCAGGATTTGAATAAAATAAAAACTGACAGTGTGGCGCCATGTTCAGGGCTGAGCTACAAAGGGTCCGTGCAATTATCTCTGTCAGAATTCATTCTGTCAACGCCCCCTCTCCTCCTCGTGCTACTAATATCGTGGGGAAGTTTGAGGAGACTGACAATAAAATGACGGAAATACCAGGAAACATCTCAAGGGGGAAGTGGCTCCAGAGTGGAACAAACTGGGCACAAAAGGGGACAAGGGCACTGAGTGAATGCAGAGCAATGAAGGGAGAGGAGCCCCCGGGCAACAGAAAGTTCCAGAATCACAGCAGGAAAGGACCTTAGATGCGACTTGTTCGACCCTGGCCTGATATCAAGACCCCACTCTCAGCCCTCCCAACTCAAGGACAGGGACCCATCAGAGCTCAGGCCACTGCAGCATTCTGGGGGGTGTGGGCCACCCCACAACATTCGCTCAGAGTCTGGCCTGAGATACTCCCTGGAGGGACCCTTCCCACCACAGCTCAGTCCAAGCCTAGAATAGCCCAGGAAAGGACAGCCCTGTGTCTGAGACAGCCCCACAGAGGTTATCCCAGCCATGCCCCCACGTCCTTCACACATGCCTGCACGCACACGTGCCTGCATGCACACGTGCCCTGCGCCAGCGGGGAATCCAGATGCTAACGATGCCACCACCAGTACATCCAGCCCGTACTCCTGCCCTGCACTCCTGACTCAGGTGTCCACGTCAGATGGCCCTTCCTCCCTGGGTGGCTAACGGGCATCTCAAGCTTAGCGAGTATAAAATTGATCTTCTCTCCCAACCTCTCTGCACCTAGGCTTCCTCATCTCGTAATCACAGCTCTGTGCTTTGAGTTGCTCATGCTAAAATCCCCAGAATCATCCTCACTTCCTTTATTTCTCTCAAACCCCACATTGAATCTGTCAGCAAATTTTATCAGCTCTGCTTCCAAGCCGCGTCCACTATCTGGCCACTTCTCACCCCTGCACTGCGGCCCCCCTGGCCCAGCCACCACTGCCTCTCATCTGAATGGTGGGCAGTCGGCTCTTCGGTCCTCTCCCTGCTTCCTCACTGGGCCTCAGTTTCTTCTCTACACAGCAGCCTGAGTGACCCCTTAAGAGTACAGTCCAGTCACGTCCTCTTCTCAAAACCCTTCGGTGTCTCGTTGTGTCAGTCAAGGTAACAACAGGGTTATGGTGGATGCCAGAACATGCCCCTTGGACTCCCCTTCAAGAATAAGGGACTTATTCCCCTGGATGCTGGGAGTGGCACCAGCCACCAGCCCACAGCCATCATCCCCTCAGGGACTGCCTCAGCTGAAGAAAGTCCCCTCACCTAAGGTCACCCCTCCTTACCCAGGGTAGCCAGTCTCCAATGCCTGATCAACACAGGGGTGTAAGGTGTGGCCATCTCGTCCCAACTCGGGACACCTGTGAAAGGTTAGTCCCTCTTCAGACCNCCACCGGGCCGGCCCCAAGTTCATTAACATTTAGATAAATTCATTAAAATTAAATAGAATTAAAAATTCATTTCTTTTGTTGCACTACCCACATTTCAAGTGCTCAGTAGCCACACGTGGGTAGCACTTACTGTATTGACAGTGCAGGTCTAGAACATATCTATCTTAAGATGCAGAAAGTTCTATTGGAGAGCACCACTCTACATTTTCTAAATAAGAGAGAAACACAAAATGTGTTATAACCTTGAATCTCTTTAAAGGTATTTGAAAGCGCTTTGGAACTTCATGAAGTTATCTGACTACCATCTATCAACTAATTTAATCTGCTTTTTCTCAAACATCAATATTCAAGATAAACGATGATCTATTTCTTATTCGCTTTGTACACTTGGGATTTTGTTTCCTTACCAGTAGTGTAGCTACTTTACTAGTCCAGTTGCGACCCAGCCACTGAACACTGTATGATTTTGAACACAATCCTTACTCTCCTGGGCCTCCCATAAAAGGGATGGTTGTAGAGGTTTACTCAGAGTCGCCTTTTAGCTCTAAGAAAAGTTTAGCTTCTGGATTTGTAAGTTTGTATTAAATGGCCACTAGGGTTCATAAAGGATTTGTTACCTAGCCTTTGTGGGCTGGTCTGGGAACCAAATGACCATTTAATATCTGTTTCTACAGGAATATACACGCTGAGGTCCAAACACTGGCTGGGTCTCGGCTGGGGTGGTCGGTACCTAGAAACCAGTGCTATAGCCCCAGGAACATGGGAGGCCTGATAATGACCACTAAAGGCCTGGCCTAGCAAGGAAGAGAGAACACCATCCCTTCTTCTAAGATGATCATAAAACGTTCTTTTCAAGTTGCCCCTTTAGTGCTAGAGAGAAAAGGTGCCAGGTAGACTTTGTTAGACAAAGACAGCTGTTCCCGCACCGGTTGAGCTGTTCGGGGTAAGTTAATATTAATCATGCTGGTAATGGCAGGATAGCCCTAGGCTGATACGCCCTTCCTCTGTGCAGCTCAAGTCCTTAAGAGGCAGGTGTGGGGGGCCACACTCTGTGCGACAGCTCTGTGGCTCCAGTCTGTGGAGGATGCTCTTCCTGCTGGAGAAGCCCATCATTTCTTCTCCACCTCTTCTTGGAAAAGCAGCTTGAAAGGGAACATCCCTACAGTGTGTGAAGACCTGACCCCACCCCCACTCTCAGCTGCCTGGGCCAGAGGCAGGCATCTTACCTTAGCTGACCCCTTGGATTCTCGCCCCTGAGAATTTGGAATCAGACACTCTGACACTGAACAGAGGGGTGTCCTTCCCCTTCCATTTCCAAACCCTAGCCAACTTTCAAGGCTCTGCTCAATGCACTGCTTGCTTAAAGCCTTCCCAGACCTACGCACACACACAACCCACCCAGAGGGGAACTTGCTCTCTTCTAGCTCCTGTGAGATCGTCTCTGCACCTATATTTGAGCATTCCTATTTTCTGCCTTCTATGACAGTTCTATGCACCTGGTCCCATCCATCGCTAGTATGTATAGGAAGTCCCTGGGGCTCCTGCGAGAGCACCTAACTCACCTGCCCAGTACCCAGCATCCAGCAGGTGCTAACTAGTTTTGCTTGGATTACGTGGTAAATATTTAGACCATATGTTTGGTCTTCAACATGTCTAATTTACTCATAGATGCTTCTCCAAAGCCATGGCATCAAAAACCAGGTCCCTGGAATGTTCCGGAGTGGGACTGCACACAATTCCCTCATTTACAAATGAAGACACCGAGGCTGAGAAAAGCAACAGATAGATGCACTTTGACTTTCTGCCTTCCCAATACAACTAATCTCACTTCTCTGGAAAGCCATCTCAGATGCCCTCAGTTGACATAAACCTCTCCTTCCTCCCAACCCACTGCTAGTTCCTTGAGATGTTATTCCACGCAATGATGGCCACGGCGGGCAGTCCAGATAAAGAAGTAAGGAGAAGCCCCGATAAGCTCGGGTGGTGGGTGTTTGTGGAGATTGCCTAGAAGAGGGTTTGGGCCAGTTTCACTGGTTTTACTGATTCACTCACTGAAGTGATTGATGGGACATAATTACCCACAAGTTTGTGCCTTTAATTTGGAGAATTCAGACATCTGTCCACATGTATTTTCTCATATTGCTAAACAGCTAATGGGCAGTTAAACATGACCTCAAAAAAAAAAAATGGGGTCTCAGCCAGCCTTTAAGTTTATGCTTTTCTAATTAAAGACATTGCACACAATGATCCCATATTCATCACCAAACATCATGAAAAACTGTTGTAGTGGGGGCCAGACTAACTTCTGATACCTATGGCATAGGTTACATGTAACTAAATTCCAATATCACTAAAACACTAAATACTGGTTAAATTTTGATTCCCTCCTCTGGATCAGTGATGGTAAACATATTTCATCTCACTTGCCAGTGCTCATCGTTGGGTGGCGGTTGCTTACAGCCTGTGTTAAGAAGGATTCTGAGGCCCAGATCAAGGTGCTGATAGATGACTCGAATTTCACAGAGTGAAAATTAGGACATTAAGGAAGGTTACTCCAAGAAAAGGGGCCAGGACAGGCAAAGGCTCAGCTACATGGTCCATCCATGGACACATCCACACCATGCACCCCAGGAGAACTTGGTTGCTGATCCAAAAATTACCATGAGCCTGGGTGTCGGGGTGCAGTCAATGAACAACAGCTGGGAAGTGTGGGTGAGTGCGTTTCAAGTGAGAGGCATGTGCGGAGGGCAGTGGTGGCCCACAGGTCCCTGTCAGCTATGACGGCAGGCAACCCTGAGGAAAGCCAGCTGCGGTGCAATTCTGCAAGGTCACTGTGACCCCTCCCACCCGTGGTTCCCTCTTCTGCCCCGGGGGGGCAGCCTGTGCCTGCTTCATCAAGAAACTCAATGTTCATTAAGGCTGCGATTCCCAACCTGGCAGCCAGTGCCAACGCAGTGATCCCTTAAGCCCTTCACACGTCTGTCTATCCATCCTGGAGACTGTCTAGGTCCCCAGACCACAGGAAGCCCAGGGACGTGGCATTGCAGCCCAGTCCCTAGAAGGTTCCACAGCAGGGGGTTACATCTTNGACTGATGTGGTCACAAGTACTTCATTTTACAGGCTGACAGGGCAGCCACCAAAGATGGACAAGAGCGCCCAGAGGAACATCAGAAGTTGGGCTGCAGGTTGTGTGAAAGGAACACTAATTTAGGGTCCAGAGAGCTGGGCTCCAGCCCAGTGTCACCACTAATCATGCAGGTGATGTGTGGTAATGCCAAACCACATTTCCTCCTTCTTGGCCCAAATGGTGGCTGTCACAGAATCCCAGAGTCACTGAGCTGCAGGGACCTCAGAGGTCATCTAGTCCAGGTTTCCAGACTCCAGGCTGAGGAATCAATTTCCTGAGCTGAGAGTGTTTTAAAAATGAAATAGAAGAGAAGGGACTATGTCAGAGTGCATCACTTACAGTTAAGGTAAAATTGCTTTATGAAACTTTTGTTTCAGGGGTGTGCGTGTGTGTACGAGTATGTGTGTGTTAGTTCACAATAGAAATCCATTTTCGTGGGTCACAATAATAAAGGCTTGAAAGCCACTGATTTAGTCCACTCCCTCCCCTCCAAGTGAGTTGCCTTTACAGCATCCTCAGTAAAATGCATGGCAAGTCTTGCTCACCTCCAGGGCTCGGATGAGAGGTGGCCCACCTCCCAAGGCAAAAGCCCTCCCACTTTATTTTTTTACTATTTTTTTTTTCGTTAAATTTTTATTTTGTCAATATACACTGTATATGATTATTA
>NW_007726122.1:1472848-1478208 GCF_000696425.1 Galeopterus variegatus
CATTTTGCAGTCCCACCAACAATGTATGAGAGTTCCTTTTTCTCCGCAACCTCGCCAGCACCTCCCACTTTAGATGGCGCTGTGCCTAGTAAGTCCTTCCTCACACTGCACTCCAATTTGCCTCCTGTTCCCCTTCCCACTGGTCTTCTCTAGCTCTCTGATTATTCTCCCCCAAATAAACCCAACCCCACTGCAGATAAGAGCCCCAAGAGAGTTGAGGACAGCTCTACAGACCTCTTGACCATGTCCTTTAAAGGCTTTAGGGCTCATCTATTTTTCTTGGCTGCACAGCACCCCTTCCAGGAAGCAAGAGCTGGGAGACTCAGCCATTTTTGTGGGCTGAGTTGTGTCTCCAAAAAAAGATTTATTGAAGTCCTAACTCTCAGTACTTGAAAATGGGGTTTTTATAGAAGTAATCAAGTTAAAATGAGGTCATTGGAGTGGGCCCTAATCCAATATGACTGATGTCCTATAAGAAGGGGAAATTTAGACACAGAGACAAACATACACAAAGGGAAGATGGAGTGAAGACAGACAGGGGAAGGGCCACGTGAAGACAGAAGACTGGAGTGACGCATCTCCAAGCCAAGGATGCCAAAGATCGCCAGCAGACCGCCAGAAGCTGGGAAGACGCAGGGAAGGATAATGGCGCTGCCGACACCTTGGTTTGGGGCTTCTAGCATCTAGAACTGTGAGATGGTGAATGCTGTGGTCCTCAGCCATCCAGTCCGAGGTACTTTGTTACGCCAGCCCTGGGAAACCAGGGCAGCTGCTTATATTTCCATGGTATTACTAAGTGTTCCACACCGAGCTAAAAACCTTACAAATATTAACTCACTCAGTGTCCACTGTAGCCCTGTAAGGCAGTGTTATTTTTATCCGCATATGACAGATGAGGAAACCCGCACCGCAGGCATCCCAGCTCTGCAGGGCCTGCCTCTACGACGTGCTGCCTGGCGCTGTGTCATCTTGCCCCCTCCAGCCCCCCCCCCCAGGGACAGTACTGTTGGAGGGTGTCCTTCTTCATGTCTTTCCTGTGACAAACTAAGTTTCTTAGAAATGACATCCAGGCTCTCTGGACCAAAAAGCAGAGTATGGCTGGCAGAAAGTAGCAGGGGGGATGGAGGGACATATTTCCTGAAAAATCCATCAGGGAAATCTCCTCCCAAGTCTAAAGCAGAGAGAATTCGAAGAAAGAAGGATGAAGACACACACGATGACTTCACGTGTGACTTTAGGGACCTGAGCATCAACAGAGGAGGCGGAGGAGGAGGTTTTGTAGAAGGTGGTCTCGCGTCCTCTCAGCCCGCCATGCTCCAGACCGACAAGTCCTCCTGCTCATTGGAAAGTCCCCCTCCCTTTCGAACACCTTCACGGTCTTTTTGTGGGACTTTGTCCCACAAAATTTAGTGTGTCACAGGGCAAGGCCAAAGCAGGAAAGAGGCAGGAAGCCCGAGACAGGAGACAGGAGACGGGCCAACAGAGGGCGAGGGCGGGAGAGACGGAACACAGAGGGCAAGGGGGACACGGGGGGCTGGGATGGAAGAGGACGGGCCGGGGGCTCAGGGGCGGGCGGCGGGGCGTGGGCCACCACGTACGAGGGCACAGATGCTCTGATGGCACCGCGGGGCACTTAAGGAGAGACCTCGGCCCCTGCAGGAGCGGCAGCAGGAACGAGGAGGCGGACAGATGCTGCTGCACCAGCTCTCCCCTGAGCACCCTCGTTACGCAGAACCGCGCAGGTGGCTTAACTTGAATTTCCAATACTGGATAGATTTCAAACCCCGAACAATTATTTCTGATGTAAAGGATCAATATGCAGTTGCCTGAGCTAAATCCCAAGGCAATGGGGACACTTCCAACATGGTTGCTGGGATTAAAACTCTTTCGAATGCCAGGTAAACACTGACTCATCTCTTTTTAAAGAACTTTTTTGCAAAGTGGAGGTGAGCATTGTAAGGAAAGGCAGGATGAAAGTTAGTGCGACTTCCTGCGGCCTCCTCGGGCAGCCTGTGAAGATCCCTCACGTCTCTCGCTCCACTGGCCGGTGTACTTAGCAAAGGCTGGAGAACAGAGACGCTCTTTCCTGGCCCAGAACAAGGTCCACGCTCTTCTGCTGCCTTCTCTGGTGTGCATCTGTTGGAGATCACTGGGGTGGGTGTGAGTCACCCTGCAGACTCCATCCTGGAGGCTCCTGCAAACGGCGGACATTAACTACCACCGTCACTGCAGTTCTGGAATGCCACAGTCTCACATGGTTCCCAGGGCTCTGGGGCCAGGGAGAATTTCATGGAAGTCCTCAAGTACCTGTTTTGAGGACACAGGTACTGCAGATGCCTGTCACGCCTCCTCACCCACCAACCCCCTGAGAGGTTATGCCCCAGGTTCTCTGTGGTCAGATAAGGATGCTGGACCTGTTTATGAAATGGAACCCACCCTTTTCTCTTCCTCTCTTTCCCTCTCTCACCCTTTCTCTGTCCCTTGCTATGTTAGAAGTCCAACCATCCATTGGGTTATATTTTCTCTAGTCCCTTCCCTCTTACTAGTTTGGAAGTTATACATTCTATTCCCGGTTATTTAGTGTGAATCCTTTAAACATTTAAATACATACTTCATACTTTTCTAAGTCTAAAGGGAATGAATATCTTTATCCTCCTCTTTTTGTACTCCCCACACCCTAAACTTCTCTGTCTAGAATTGTAGCTTGTTTTCGAACACACAAAAAAGGCATCGTTTTTTCAGTTGATACTTGTGTGGAAGAATAGGAGAGGTATGAGCAAGAACTATGAAAATTTGGAGGAAAAAACCAAGGGGGAAGTTGTTGGGTCCAAGGACAGGAAACTGGGACTGAACTGCAGATTATCGCCCCCTAGGAATTGATGTTAGGGTAGTGCTGGGTGAGGGATTAGAAGAATCCAGGCACAGTCTGAATGTCCAGGTAACCAGGACCTTGCCACCTGGCCACCCAATGTTTGAGAGAGTAGGACTTTAGGTCACCTGCTCCCCGATCTCTGGCCACCAGCAGCCCAGTGACTGAGTGAGTGGTGGCCTCAAGGGGGCCAAGCAGCAAAGAGGGGTTCCCACGCTGTTGTGTGGGATGTAAACTAGCACACCAGAGCACCCAGGGCTGGAAGAGTGGAATTGACATCAGACTCCCAGCCCTCTCTTTTTCTCCCCGTCCTTTGCCTTTCCATTTCACTGGCCCGAGAATCATGCCAGTGACAAACCTTCCAAAGAGAAAGAGGAACTGAGATGAGATGTGAAATCAGACAAAATTCAGAACCAGAGCCCACAGCCTTGACAAGCCCTTGCATCCCAGAAAGCCCTTTGGAGGATCTCCTCAAGGTTCCCCACCTCGCCAGTCCATCTACTTACATTTGTTGTTCTTCTGAAACCAGCTATCAAAATGAATATAGAATATTTCTCCTTCTCTACCCAGGACATGGAGTGATTTTTTAAAAGGTACATTAGATCATGTCCTTCCCCTGTATAAAGTCCTTTGATGGCTTCTTGTCCCCCTTAAAATAAAATCCATATTCCTTACTGATATAGTTTGCATATAATTGCCCCCCCAAAGCTCATGTTGAAATCTGATCCCAATGAGTCAGTGTTGGGAGGTGTTGGGTCATGGGGGTGGATCCCTCATGAAGAGATTAATGGCCTAGGGGTGAGGGGTTGTGAGTAAGAGTTCTTGCTCTCTTAGTTCCCTTAAGAGCTGGTTGTTTAAAGGAGACTGGCACCTCCCCCCAAAGAGATTAATGGCCTAGGGGTGAGGGGTTGTGAGTAAGAGTTCTTGCTCTCTTAGTTCCCTCAAGAGCTGGTTGTTTAAAGGAGACTGGCACCTCCCCCCACCACTTCCTTCCTCACCTGCCAAGGGATCTCCCTGCACCAACTGCCTACCATGAGTGGAAGCAGCCTGAGTCCTGTGCCAGATGTAGCTGTCACAGAACTATGAGCTAATAAACCTCTCTTCTTTATAAATTACCCAGTCTCAGATATTCTGTTATAGCAGCACAAAAACAGACTAATACACTTACCGTGCCCTGCAGGGCTCTGCATGGTCTGGCCAGTGGTCTGCTTCTCCCACCGCTGGTGCGCCAGTCTTCCCTTTCCCACTACACTCCAGTGCTGTATGGCAGCCGGCAGCTGTTCTGTTCCGTGGCACTTCTGGTCTCCTTCCCAGCTCATGCCCTCTACACAAGCAGGTCCCTGAGCCTAGGACGCTCTCTCTCCTCTTCCCTCGCCCTGGCTCACTCCTTCTCATCCATCAGATTTCAACTTAAATGTCACGTCCTTGGAGAAGCCTTCTTCAACCATCCATTGACATTAAGCACCACTCAACACATATTTTCTTTTCACAGCGCCATCTTTCTCTTGGCAGCCCTTGCCTCGGTGTGTGATGGCACAAGCATTGGCACTATTTTCTTGTTTATTGTCAGTCTTGCCCCAGCAGGCTGCAAGCTACACTGAAAAGGACCCTGTCTTATTCGCTACTGTCTCCCCAGCACCTAGAACAATGCCCAGTGCATAAAGACTACTCCATAATTATTTGTTAAATGAATGAATGAATTTATTAAATCAGCATTTATTAAGCATTCCAAGATTGTGGTGCAGATCAAGTGAGATGACGCTATGTGAATATGAATGGCAGTCATCAACAGCTTCATTACTGTTTCTACCCACAATAAACTTGCAGACAACAGCATGGACCAACCATCAGCCAGTTTTGCCAGGCTGGCTGGTTGTTTCCAGCACAATCTGAACAAAAGCAACCATGGGAAAGGTCAGGGTTTCACACTTTGCACAGCAAGGATCATTTACAGTCCAATCATTTGGATTAATCTTCTGACTTAGGTCTGATCTATTTTTGTCAAGCAAGCAAATATATATTGATATTTGCAAAGAGCCTTGTGCATGTGGTGCCCACTAAAATATGACTGCATTTTCCATAGTAATTGTCTCTAGAAGCTCATTCCCAGCTGCGCTGGCTCATTTAGCTAATCTGTAGTAAGTGTGGTATTGATCCAAGCAGCAAGGGAGGAGCATGTTAACCTGGCCCAAGGAAAGGGTGATTACTTTGGCTGCACGGTCACTTCACAGACTTGGCTGGAATCTAAAGGCCACCATGAGATGTCCTGGAAGGCAGCCCGCTTTCTTCGACTCCCCCATATCCCCTGCCCCCTGCCTGACATACACACATTCGCACAGGCAGTGGATCTAAGCTGGTCACTGGAGAATGGCAGTGTGATGGCAGCACCTCAGGGAGACAGTATCACTCCCGTGAACAGCTCATCATTCGTTCCTTCATTCATTCATAACTGACAATATTTTATAAATATGATAATACCCAGTGCTCACTA
>NW_007726122.1:1478566-1483146 GCF_000696425.1 Galeopterus variegatus
GTCACTTCACAGACTTGGCTGGAATCTAAAGGCCACCATGAGATGTCCTGGAAGGCAGCCCACTTTCTTCGACTCCCCCATATCCCCTGCCCCCTGCCTGACATACACACATTCGCACAGGCAGTGGATCTAAGCTGGTCACCAGAGAATGGCAGTGTGATGGCAGCACCTCAGGGAGACAGTATCACTCCCGTGAACAGCTCATCATTCATTCCTTCATTCATTCATAACTGACAATATTTTATAAATATGATAATACCCAGTGCTCACTAAGATGAATCAGAGGTGGTATTCTCATATGCTGCTTGTGGAAATGTAAATGACTATAATCATTTGAAAAGTCAATTTAGCAGAATATGTCAAAATGTTAATATTCTTTGACCTATTAATTCTACTTCTTTGATTATATTCTTAGTAAACAGTCATGGATGTGAGGTATTGCTTATAATAAGTATAAATATCCAAAAATAGGGGATTTGCTAACTGAATAAGCTATTGTATATCTTTTCAAAGAATACACTTTAGCCATGGAAAAGGATTTGTGAGATATGAAGTGGGGTGTGGGGGTGGGGGGTAAACAGCTTTCAAAACAGTGTGGACAATTTGTACATTATTATCCTGAAGTGTTTAAAACTACATTTGCAAATATACACAGAAAAACCACGGAATTGGTAAAAGAGAGAGTGAATGCATAGGGGAATGTTATATTATTCTCTATTGTCTGTGTTTGAAATATTTCACAGTTTAAAAAAATGAAAGGTCCAGCCCGTGGCTCACTTGGGAGAGCGTGGTGCTGAAAACACCAAGTCAAGGGTTGAGATCCCCTTACCAGTCATCTTTAAAAAAAAAAANGTGCTGAAAACACCAAGTCAAGGGTTGAGATCCCCTTACCAGTCATCTTTAAAAAAAAAAAATTTTTAAAAAAAGAAAAATTTTTAAATGAAAAAAAAAAAATTGAAAAGATATATACCAAAATATTGACAGTGGATGTAGAATTTCAGGTTATTTTTTTATTCTTCTGAGAGATTGTCTAGATTTTCCAAATTTTCTAAAACAAACTTGTATCTTTTATAGAATCCAAAAAGACAAACGATAAACCTTCCTTTATACACAAAGCAACATGCACATACGACATCCAGTTGGTGATCATCTGCCACGTGCAGGGCCTGAGAAGGCCTAATGGAGGAGAGAGCTGGCATCGCAGGCAGGAGGAACAGATCGGATAGAGGCTTGGAGGTGGGGAAACATCGTATGAAAAAGACGGTGAGTCCTTCTGCTTGGTTAGCACCTGTGAGAGGTGTGGTGGGAGATCAGGCTGGAAGGGTCGGGCGCACTCAGAAATCAGACCATGGGAGCTATAAAAAGGCGGTGGGGAGGGAAGTGAGGGGAGTGGTGTGTATCACGATGGTCACTGTGGGCTGCGGTAGAGGGTGGCTGTGTGGGCCACACCACAGGCATGGCACCAGTGGAGAGGCTGGCATGTGGCCAGGTGAGAGATAAATGGACCAAGCCAAGGGCGGCAGCAGTCGAGGTGCCTGGGAAATATCAATGGACATTTACCTGGCACAGGCCCCCTGGGGTGGTGGTCAAGAGCTCAACATGAGGCACCAGATTGCCTGGGGTTGATCCTGGCTTCACCACTCACTAGTGGTGTGACCATAACCTCTCTGTGCCTCGGCATTTTCATCTGTATAGTGGGGATAATAATAGTACCTTGTCACAGGGCTGTGGCGAGGATCCAGTGAGTTAATACATGTGACGCCTTTGGCACAGGCTTGGTTCAAAGTAGCAGTATGGGTTAGCTGGCATTATACTCTCCGACCCGCAGTGCACTCGAGTGCCCTAGGAGGAGCATGTGGCCTGCAGGACCACCTATATCCATGAGGGGCACAAGCCAAGGCACACAGTGTGGGCTCTTTCTCTCCACCCTCCCGAAAAAAAATTGACAAAGAATTAAAATGTTGACATGGTCAAGATCAAGGAGAGACTAGAAGGATATTGCAGAAAGAGTCGGTGATCCAGCCTCTGGTCCCAGCTTTGCAATTAACTTTCAGAATCAGAAGTCAGGGTGAAGATCACAGTCCTGGGACAGAATTCCTGAACTTCCACGGATGGCAGTGTGCCTGGGTGAGGCCTCCTTTCCTGGGCCCATCACCAGCCTGTGGCCAGGAAGTTAATGGGTGTGGCTTCCCTCATCTAATCAGACTTTTAACAGCACCTGTCCTGGGGCCAAGGACCTGTCCACGCCTAAGGAAATAAATAAAAACTCCAGTTACCCACTGTATACACCTTGCAACCACCAGTCCCTAATGCAAAGTGTAAGTGGCTTCTTTAAAAATTAAAGAGTTGGAGACAGAGCAGCCTTTGGTGTGAGTGGACAGGAAAGGTTGGTGGGAGGAGCCGTGTCCCCAGCAGCCCCTCTCCCCTCCTATTTCCAGACCCGCAGAAGTGATAAACAGGCTCATTACAAGGCAAAGGATATGCACAATCAATCCACGCCTTTAGGGCTGGGCTACAATTTAAGAGGAGAAGAGAAAATAAATAAAAAGGCCTATTTTCGAGAGAGCCGTTTAAGCCCAGAGAGAAGCCATAATAATGTGCACACACAGCTCTGCTTAATTTGTCCCCGGCTCTCTCCAAATTGCCCCGAGATAATCAAAAGGAAGTGAAGAGGAACAGCACAGACTCCAATTCAGAAACGGATGTAGTAATTAGCTCTCAACGCCGGGACCCCGCTGTCAGGCAGAGCAGTTGGTCACCGTGGGGCCTCCTGCTGTCTTCCAGTGGCAGAAGACACTTTGCTTCTTCCTACCTTCTCGCCCTTTAGTTGGAAAGCACAGAACTGACACATCCATGACTGTATTTCTAAAATCATCTCTCAAAGAGATAAATGACTTTCTCCAGCCGGCGTTGTCCGACCTGGGTCTGGAAATAGATAAATTAATTTACTCAGGAGCTAGAGTTCCATTTTTCTCCTGGTGCCACCTATAATCCCATCTCTTTCAATGTTTGAGACACTCAGTGTGACGAATGTGCCCCAGTCATGAGGCAAGAGGTGAAATCCTCACTGGGAGGATCAAGCGGCTGATCTAAGAGCCAACCCCATGTGACAACTTGCTCTCAGGATTCGTTGGGTTCAAGAAGCCGCCACACAGATGGGTGCCTGGAAGGAACTGCACTTTGGTCCAAGCAGGAATTCCTGTCTCTTCGCAGCGGGCCTCTACCTGGGCCTGGACAAGCGCAAGCCCGCCTTGGAGAATGGCAGGGCCTCTTCTACATCCCCTGCAGCAGGGCACAAGGACTGGATGGGATCAGAGGAAGGCAGGACAGGCAGCCTGGTCCCCAACAGACAATCCAAACCCTCAGCTCCTGCAAGAGCCAAATGGTCTTAGAGAAAGATTCCCTATGGAGAGTAATTCCTCCAGGGGATTTTCACAAAGCAAGGCCCTGAAAGTTATCCTCATCTGTCTGCTCACTGCCCTTCCATGCAGGTGGGCCAGGGTCACACAGACCCCACAAGCCTCAGTTTCCTCATCCAGAAAGAGGGGATATTACTTCCTATTCTGCAAAGATTCAGAGAAACCAAGTATATACACTGGTAAGATGTAAGGGCTGTCATTATTCTAACCAATCAGATTGTAGCAGAACACCCGGTCCAGTGTATCTCAGCCTCGGCTACACGTTAGCATCACCAGGAAGCTGATAAATGAATGGATAGATAGCTAGATAATCAACGAAGAAATTGTGATGTCGGGGCCCCAGCCTGGATCGATTGCATCTGCTCTCTGCCAGTGGAGCTGGCATCAGTATTTTTCAGTGCAGCCAGGACAGAGAAGCTCTGGCCCAGTTGGCTCACTCACCCATCCCTTTCCTCAGGCCCCAAGATCAGCTCCTCGTCAGGAACTAAGTGGTTGACATATGATCAGGTTCATGGGCTTAGGATAGCCCTGCAGTGACCTTCACAAAGAGAGGCAAAGGACAGAAGACACACTGGTGATGATGCATCAGTGGGGACGCTGACTTGAAGCAAAGACAATGACGACAGTGAAGCAAATGCGTGTTGAGCCCATACTGGGCTCTGGGCACTGTACTGAGTGCTCAGCACGGGCTGTGTCTCTTACCATCGTCCTCTTTTTTTTTTTTTAAAGATGACCGGTAAGGGGATCTTAACCCTTGGCTTGGTGTTGTCAGCACCACGCTCAGCCAGTGAGCTAACCGGCCATCCCTATATGGGATCCGAACCCGGGGCCTTGGTGTTATCAGCACCACACTCTCCCGAGTGAGCCACGGGCCGGCCCTGTCCTCTTAACCCTGGAGGAGGCACAGTTAGGAAGGCAACTTTACTGATGAGAACAGCGAGGCTTAGAGGGGTCAGTAGTCATCCAAGGTCACATGGGTCCTACATGGCACATTTCCCCTCCAGTCCCATGGCTGGGACACATTCTTAACCCTGGAGGTGGCACAGTTAGGAAGGCAACTTTACTGATGAGAACAGCGAGGCTTAGAGGGGTCAGTAGTTATCCAAGGTCACATGGGTCCTACATGGCACATTTCCCCTCCAGTCCCACGGCTGGGACACA
>NW_007726122.1:1483437-1484802 GCF_000696425.1 Galeopterus variegatus
CCGGGGCCTTGGTGTTATCAGCACCACACTCTCCCGAGTGAGCCACGGGCCGGCCCTGTCCTCTTAACCCTGGAGGTGGCACAGTTAGGAAGGCAACTTTACTGATGAGAACAGCGAGGCTTAGAGGGGTCAGTAGTTATCCAAGGTCACATGGGTCCTACATGGCACATTTCCCCTCCAGTCCCACGGCTGGGACACATTGATCACCTCACCTCTCTGAGTGCCAGTTCCTCATCTAGGTTAAGGAGGAGCATGGGGAAATCCCACCCAGAAGCAAAGCCAGCCTCAGCTTTGAAATTGCTGTAGTGTTGTAGGAAGGGCGCATGCTTGGCTGACAGCCAGGTGGAACTCACGGCCTGGCTGTTGACCATTCCTAGGCACTGGCTTTCAGCAGATGGTGGCAGAATGAAGTAAGCTCACAGAATGGTGACCTGGATGGCAAGGGGCCTGAGTCCAGAGACCAAGATCTTAGCAAGTGTAATACACGGACGCAGGCAGAGATTAAGCTGTAGACGTTCTTCTGCATCAGTCCTTCATGCTCACCCCACAGAAAGTTGCATGTGGGTGTGTCCATTTGTGTGCGTGGGGAGCTGTCCAGGGTCACCTGCCACTTACTGATAGAGCTGGGAATCTCAGGACACTGGGCTCAAAGTACGATGCTCCTTCTCTTAAAACAAGGGACTGCAGGAGCCCTTGGCCGAGGGCAGGCTCTTCCCCGGGTCAAACGCCCCTCCTGGTCATGTCTGGTCGCTAGACTCTTGGTCCTAGCTCAGCCTCACGTCTGCCTGGTGCATGCAGTGGCTTGGTGCTCAATATCCTTTCCACCCTCCTTCCAGTGCGCAAGAAGGCCAAACACTACATTTCCCAGATGGTCTGCAGCTAGGACGCGATTCAGGCTCAGCCAATCAGACGCACTTGAGTAAGTGCATTTTGGCAGGTGAAGGCGAGGCCAGGGCTACACTTCTATGGCTTCTGCTCCTCCAGCTTGAGCAGAAGCATTTGCAGAAGTCCCAGCGTGTCAAGAAGCAGAGCCCTGCATATCATCATTTTCCAGCTGTGGCTCTAGCCAGTGGCCTTTCCCGGATCCCCCACTTTCCTGATTGTGGCAGAGGTGGGGTCTCTGTGGGCAGGCCAGCTCTGTAGTGTTGTTCTGGGAGTCGTTTCTGGAGCCCCAGCCCCAGCTGAGGCCTACTCCAATCTCCCCTCTGTGAATCTAATAAGCACCTAGTACCGTCTTAAGTCCCTTTTTTCTTTAAACAGCCAAAGTTACTTCTTTTTTTTTTTTTTTTTCCTTTTGTCTTTTTTTTTTTCGTGACCGGCAACAGATCGCAACCCTCAGTGTCGTGCCCGTACCGGACTGGGACC
>NW_007726122.1:1485325-1523799 GCF_000696425.1 Galeopterus variegatus
GGAACCGGTCTGTATGTGGGATCCGAACCCTCGGCGGGAGGGCCGCCGCGCTCCCAAGCGGGGCACTGTAGCAGTGCGCCACCGGGCCGGCCCCAAAGTTACTTCTATTATCTGCAACTAAATGAGCCCTGATTCATACAGGCACACTCCCACCAACTTACCTGGCCTCAAGGGTGGGATCCAAATGAATAAGGGCAAGACAGCATTGCAGTGAACCAGGGGCCGGAGATGCAGATGTCTGCCTCTAGCCTGCAGGGGGCATTGGGGTGATGGACCTGCCGGATTTGAGCCTCAGTCTCCACATCTGTGCAGTGAGGACAGCTGTGCAGCCCACACCCACCGGACTTTCAGCAAACCCTCACTGGGCCAGGTCCTTCGTACACTTAGTCACTGAGGAGAGGGCCTATAAATAGGGAAATTGTCTTGACAGGTGATTCTGTAGTACAGTGGGACACAGAGAAGGGACAGCTCCTGGGGGGTCAGGAAAGCATTCCCAGAGAGAGTCGGCATTGACAGGCTGGGGGAGTTATAGATGGGAGAACCAGCAGGAGCAAAGGCTCGTGTGTCAGAGAGACTTGGGAATTTGGGAAACGGTGATGTGTAGGCAAGAGGAAAGGTATGCGGAATACGGAAGAGTCCCGGGAGGGAAGGGCCAGGTCCTCTGCGCCAGGCTGAGGAGCTCAGACTTTATCCCGGGAGTTAAACCTGGAGCCACGGTGGCACCAGGCCAACCTCCACACCTGCAGCGTCCCAGCTCCTGCCCCTTCACAGACTCAGTACCCTCCTCACTAAGTGTTTCAATAGCTACAGCCAGCATGTGAAGGGGGGAAGCAAGCCAGGTGTGTCCCCATTTCATAGATGAGGTAACTGAGGCTGAGAAGTAGGGAGCTGACCCAAGGCTGCTCAGGGCGTTCGCGGGAAGGAAGGGTGCGGCCGGCTCTCTCTTGATGTCCTTCCAGCTCTTCTCTACCGCGCCCCATCAGTTCTGCGGGGCCCAACTCAGCAGAAGCAGCTGGACCTGCTGATGGAGCTGCTGTTTTCAGCTGGAGTTAAAAGCTGCTGCCTTTAAAAGCTGCTGCCTTCACATGGTTGGCTTTGCTTGCACAGAGATCTGACTTCAAAGCTGAATGAAGGTCCTGGGCTTCCGCGCAGAAATCTAGGGCCACAAAGACCAAGGCCTGGAGTAAGGGTAGCATGGGGCTGTGCCGGCCCCCAACTCCAAATTCCTGACAGTCTCGCAGTTTTAAGAATAAAGACACAGGACCTATAGGTAGAAGGCTGATCCCCACTCTGTCACTGACCCTGGGGAGGCTCATCACCTCACTGAGTCTCAGCTTGCTCATCAGTAAAATGGGCACAGTAAACCTTGCCTTGGTTACTCACAAGGTTTTTGAAGAAACGAAAGTGCCAAGAGGCATAAAAGCTTCAGGTCACCCCTAAGACCCAGTGGCTGGGGTCATCACTTGAGGCGTGGGGTAAGAGGTGTGAGGGGGACACCTCCACACACCCCAGGGTGAGGCATTTGTCTCCCTTGTCCCTTGTATCCTGTCTCTAATTAGTGCCTCTTTGGTCCTCTGCCCAGCCTGTCTGGCATCTCACTGACATCTCCTCGGTCTTCTTCCTTTCTCAGGACCCTTCTCTGAAGGGGGAGGGGGTGCCTGGGGGCTTGGAGACAGAGAGGCAGCCGGACAGCAGGAGGACAGGCCCTCGGCAGCAGAGCCTCCTTCCCACTCTCTGGGCAGCAGGGCCCGAAACCCCCACGAGCTGAGTTTGGCTGTGACCCCACGTGACGAGGTGCTCACCTCTTTGTTTTCGGCATCTCAACACTGCAGCCACTGCTGCCGTCCCACCGCCAGCCCTGAGGAGTTCCATCCCATTAACTCCTCCGCATCACCATGGCAACACAGGCTCCTGACTCTCCCAAAGATGGGAGATAGGAGTGCCACCGCCGGGCAGGCCTGCGCTCCATCCCCAGATATGCAGGGAGGGCAGAGCCCCCACCTCCTTTCCAGTCGGGGCAGCCTCCGTGCCCGAGCTCCCACCAGCCCCCAGGAACAAGCCCCACTCAAGACACCGCGGCCACTGCGTGTGTTGGCAGACGGCTTTCAGCTTGTCTCAGCTGTTCCTCCATGACCATGGACCTGCCTTTCCTCCCCACAGCACTGACAGCTAAGCTGTGCATAGCAGACCTGGAGCTTATGCAGCAAGGGACGTAGCAGCTGGACGCTCATATTTCCTCACCGACTCCCGGTGTAAACCTCTGAAGATATATGGTGCTCCCTCATTCTATAGAGGTGACTGAAGCCCAGAGAGGTTACGTAACATGCCCGAGGTCACGCTGCCATGAAGTGGGAGACTCAATATTTGAATTCAGGGCTGTTTTTTACTTGGTATATTTAACACTTACGTAGTTCTTACAATATGCCAGGCACTGTCCTGTGCTTTATGCATATTAACTCTTTTCATTCTCGTAACAACCCTACGAGGTAGGCACTATCAATAGCTCCACTTTACAGATGAGGAAATTGAGGCACAGAGAGGTTAAGTAAATTGCCCAGAGTCACACAGAAAGAGGTGGATCCAGACTCGAGCGCAGACAGTCCGGTTCCCGAGTTTGCGTCCAGAACCACAGTACTGTTCGATGATGATTCTAGTGCTTCCTACTCCCAGCTGTGCCCCCTCCACACCCCACCCTGAAGTCCAGAAACGGACCACTCAGCCATCTCCCCAATAGCCACCTCTGGCTCCCACCAAACTGGCCGGCTTCCTACTCCCAGCTGTGCCCCCTCCACACCCCACCCTGAAGTCCAGAAACGGACCACTCGGCCATCTCCCCAATAGCCACCTCTGGCTCCCACCAAACTGGCCAGCCTCTCAAACTGAGCAACTAGCTAGTCTTGAGGATTTTACCTCCCTAACCAGCCTGCTGCTTTCTTTTCCAATTTACCTCTCTCTCAAAGTGATCTCGCATTTCCACTCATCGCACTGGGCTTTAAAAGGCTCCCACGTGGAACCACAGCTGGGAATTGTCTTCCTTCAGAGAGAAGAGCCTTCCAGTGCCCTCACCAGGGAAGTCCCCCTTGTCCTCCCACACTCAGCCTGTCTCCAAAGACCATTAACGCAATCACTTAACAAGAGGCCAGCTCTAATAGAAAGGAAGAAAGAGAAGCATTGTTAGCGGTTTGAAGGGGAGAAGAAATCATAAAATCCATCAAACCTGTATTTGTCTCATTAAAAGTGTTTCTAATTTATAACATCCTGGATTGCAGATGCCGCCCAGCTGTGCGGGCCTGGCGGTGCTGCCTGGCGCACCGCCCCCCACGCTCCGGGGCCCCCGCTCCCACCTCGCTGGGACTGCCATCAATTTCTGCTCATCAGCGGCACTTACAGTAAATGGATTCATTTGTGGCAATGGGAGCTGAGAGACAAAGGTGACAATATAATTAAGGTTTTTAATTCTATGCCTGAACAGTTAAGTCCAGAACTCATGATAATTAGCCGGCTGTAATGAAAGATCTTTAATCGTTATTTTCCCTTTGTTTCCTATAATTGTTCATTTTGGCCAACTACATTTGTCCTTTTTTTGAATCTGGCTGCACAGTTCTATGGCACTTCCATTATTCCTATAACTCTAAAAAAAAACATGTTGTGAAGTTGATCGTTTACAAAGTCGGTGGCAAGATGGCACAGGGAGCTCATCCATGCACAACTGCTGATGGGGGGCTGTGGCTACCTTCTAGGGGAGAGGAAGACTGGGCTCAAGTTTCCACAGGCTCGGGGATGTGTCTACAGAAGAGCAAGCTATGGCAGGAGAATGAGAAACAACAGGCCCTTCACAGTTGATTTGACCCATGGGTCAGTTTGCAAGCTGGTTCTCAGAGGGATGATGCTGTCACAAAAGTTCTTGATTCTCAAATGCATGTTTTGTTTTTTCACAGTTCAGTGTTCTATTATTGGGGTGTATCTTATGTTTGGTTTGCATATTTAATGTCATGTCTATCTTTGATATTTTCTGAAAATTTGTAAATGAATTGACAGTCTTTCTTACAGTTGATGGCATCTTAGAGTTGAGAAAACATACAAGCTTGTCCATACAACCGATGTTTATTGAAGACCTGCTACATTGCAGGTGCTGGGAACGTAGCGATTAGTAGAAACTGACTAGTGCCTGCTCTCATGGTCTCCCCAGTCCGGAGGACCATCAACTCAGCCTGCTGTCCAACCACTGCTGGCTGGCTGGACAGGACATTTCTCACTTGCTGTGGACTGTTTGGACCCTGTTTCAACTATGGGTCCAGGTGGTCAGATTTCTTATAGGTAAATGCATTGAAGAAACCAGAACATCAAAGCAAGGAGGCCAAGGGCTTCCAGCGAGGAAATGGAGAATCCAGGAATGGAAATTCTGCCTCCCAGCTACCCATGACTGAAGAAGAGCCCAGTTGGGAAAATTGGGTGGTGGGATTGAGATAGGAAAGGAAAACTGGCCTCAGACAGGATATAAGGAATGCATTGGGATGTGGGGGGCAGCTGGGCAGGCCTGTGTGGCTTGTAAGACATCCCATTCCTTTCTCTCCTCCCTCCACTCTGGATCTGAGTCCTGACAGTCGCTTGCCCGAGACCATGTGGCAAAGCTCATATATTTCTGGAGAGGATTAGGGCTAATCTGTGCCTCTTGGTGCACTACCCTTCAACTCAAGGTTCTGGACGTTGCCTTATCTCAAATTCCCTCTAATTACCATGAAGAGGAAAATTAGGCCACCTCGGTATAAATCTTGCTCTTCCCCAGTCTGTTCTACACACAAAGTCAGAGCGATTGTCTGAAAATCGCTGTAAAAATCTTCAGTGGCTTCCCAGTGTCCCGAGGAAAGAAAATCTCAACTCCTGAAAACGGCGGGCGGAGTTCTGCATGGCCTGCCTCCTCTGCCATCCTGTGAGCCTCCCCTCCAGCCTGGCCGCTCCTCCCTTCGCATAGCAAGCTCGTGTCAGCCTCGGGGGCCTTCTCCTGGAGCTGTTCCCTCTGCCCGGGGACCTCTCCAGCCTCCAACCGCCCTTCGCTTGGTGAACAGCATCCTTCTCCCAAGACAGGCTCAGGTATCCCTTTCCCAGTAGCTCTATCTAAATTATGCCCTCATTACTTTGTTTCTTGTCAGGCTTATAAAAACGTGGAATTATAGAGTAGACTGACAGTTTCTCTCTCTGTTTCCACCGTAGACTGTGAGGCCCGTGAGGCCCGTGAGGCCAGGGCCTAAAGCTGCGTCCTCAGAACCTGCAGCAGCGCCTGGTACTGGGAGAGCTGAGTACATTGCGTTATACCAGACTCGCTGAGCTAAGCTCGAAGGCCCTCGCCTAAATGACAAGGCAATGGAGAGCCCCGAAGCATGAAGCCTGGCTCTATCGCACAGGAAGGCAGCTGAGGAAGGCCACCGCGGGCCGGGGGAGGGGGACCCGAGGGTCCCAGAGCCCGCCCAGGAAGTTCCACTCCCCACCCCACCCCCACCTCTGGACGAGGCTCCACCCACGTGGTCCCCTCCCCGTGCTCCTACTTCTTCCCGGTAAACGTGAAGCTGAGGCGACCTTCTGGATCCCGGTTCCCACACTGGCCCTTTCTTCCTGATCCTCCTGCTCTAGCCTCGAATGCACAGAAGGTTTCCCTCCCGGGGAAGAACAGGATCATCCGTTAAGTGAGTCAAGAAACACCACCCACTGTGTGCCAGGCTGTGCCTTCCGTCGTTCTCTGTTCCCACCGTCCGTCCCGGACGCTCCAGGCTCAGCGCCACCGGCCTCCCGGTGCGTCCCTCCAGCTCTCCAGTCCCGCTGGACACTACTAGTCCCACAGTCCCCTTCCAGGACAACACGGGTCTTTCATTTATTTACACCAAAGATATTTAGGGATCACCTACCATGCGCAGGACACTGGTGTAGGCGCTGGGGACAGTGCTGTGATGCTAGTTGGGCAGAGACAAAGCCCCCAAACGAGTGCGAGCATGACCACTTGCATCCAGCAATCGCTGCTGGGAAGGAACGATCGCTGAGCCCCACGGAGGACGTGGTGTTGGAGCAGGTTCTGGTCAGAGAAACATCAGTTTTCCCAGACTTGTTCCTCCTCTTTCTGCCGGTGGTGTCGCCAGTTTCTCAGTTTTCTTGAGGAAACCCAGAGTCTCCAGCTGTTCCCCATTCCAGCTCTGCTGACCCTGTGCCGTGTCCCTCTTGCACCGATCCCCTCCTTGCTCTCCTTCAGGTCCTTATCACCCTGTCACATCCCTCTCTTCCTCTGTTTCATCCCCTGTCCCCTTCTAATCCACCTCCACCCACCACGGCCAGATTGCCAGTCTGGAAACACACTTCGGGCCACATCCCTTTGCTGCTTAGACACCTGCGATGGTTACCGGGTACTCTCAAATAAATCCCATAATCGTTAGCTTGATAATCAGTGTCCTCCACAAGTTCTCTAACCTACCGCCTTCAGTCTTATTTTTCATGACAATATTTTGCAGCCCGACATCCCAACCATGCTCACCGCTGTTACCTTTGTCTGGAACACCCTCCCGCGCCTTTTGTGACTAAGTGCCCATGCCACCTCCTCTATAACTCTTCCTCACACGTGCACACACTCACACCACATGCACACACTCCACATGCACACCACGCACCTGTCGTTGTGGTCCTGTTTCCTTCTCAGAAACCCACAGCACATTGCCCGCACCTCTCTTGACCCCCTAAGAGATGCCGAGCTGCGTCAGAGCACTTCCTCATGCACGTGGCCCTCTGAGGCAGTGACGTGGAAGGGAGCGGCCTCGTGTTAGGAGTAGACTCCAAATCCTGACTCTGCCACTTGTTAGCTGTGTGACCTTGGACTATTTAACCCTCTGTGCCTCAGTTTCCCATCTGTAAAATTAGGATTAACTGGGTTGATATATACAAGGACTCTTAAAAGTACCTGACAGTCCTGTTCACTGTTGTTATGGTTGTAACTAATTGTAAGTAGATGAGTAGGATAGATTGGGCAGAAGCAGGTTCCAGCTTATATCTCAGGGAGGACCTGGGGTAGACTATCTCTGGGTCAGTGTCTCCCAGAATTTCCCTGCTGGCTGACAGGCTGACAGGATCTAGGAGACCCAGCTGAACCCCCTCTGGGGAGATGCACACACACACACACACACACACACACGTGTGCACATGCGTGCAGACCCTGCCTCCATCCTATGATGTGGTCCTGTGCCCCCACGCCCATCAGTCCCATCAGGGAAGGTGTGTCCTCAAGGTCACCCAACAGGCGCTGGGTGGCTGAGAGCCAGGCATAGTCCTCAGCTGTTGGGGTCCTGAGCAAGCTGTTCATCACACTCCTCGGGGTGCCTGGACAGCTCGTGCCCATCCAGGGGGCTGTGGGGGCACGGGTCTGGGCTCCCTCCCTCCCCAGGATAAATGGGGCCCATTCACCAGCACAATGAGAAGCCAGGAGCTCACAGTCACCTTGAGCAAGGTGCTCCTCACCCGAGCAGCGCGTCCCTCACTGGAAATGGCGGAAATGCTCACATTTCTGCCTGTTACCCTCTGCATGCCACCCGCCTGCCACAAGGTGACTTCAAGGTCCTCTGTGATTCCCGCAGAGGAACCCAGGCTTCTCTCCTGCCTCCAGAGGAAACTTGGACAAGTCCCATTGCTTCCCTGTGCCTCTACTTCCCCCTTCTGTAAAATGGCAGTGCATACCAGTGAACTCCCCCCCAGATTGCTGGAGAAGGGCTGCAGAGTTGGACTGTGGCAAGGAGGGGGCGAATGGGGACCCCATTAGATACCACTCGCCTTGGAAGAGTAAGGTGTCATTCTTGCAACCCCCATCACCAGCACACTCCCCCACCATGGCCCTGCTCAGGGAGACAGATGGAGGGAGGGGAGGGCACAACCCTGCAGCATCTTCCCTCCTCAGAAGCCCCAGCCATCCTGCGCTGGCCGCCCGGGGTACTCAGCAACATCCCTTTGCAATTTCTTAGTTGCTGACTAAGCACCTACTGTGTGTTGGTACAACAGGAAGACAAGATGACAAAGGTCCCGGGAGTCACATGTAGCTGGGCCCCTCTGTGCCAGACGCCATCCAGATAAAGCTCGCGTAAGCCTCACACCTGCCGTAAGAGCAGCATCACTATCACCCCGCTTTACAGATATGAAAACTGAAGCTCAGAAAGGTGACATTACTTCTCAAGGTCACTCAGCTTCTGAGTGGGTGGGACTGAGACGGAAACCCAGGTCAGTCTGGTTTCAGAGATGATCTCCACTGCCCGCAGGGTGCTCTTCCCAGAAGTCACCTGGGACAGACTCAGGCAAAAAGTGCCAAGAACCCCAAGAGAGGAGCTGCTCTTCTCATCAGAGGGTCTGAAAGGCGGGAGCTGGTTGGGGATCTCAAGTGCATCGCGTCAGCCCCCTCCCCGGAGCTCACTCTAACCCACACAGTAAGCCTAAAACTGGCCGTGGCGTGCGGGAGTCGGGAACGACACGCACACAAGTCAAGTCAGGCGCCCGTTCTACACACACACCCCCACACCGCCACTGCCCGAACCCCCACTGCCCCCTCTCCCTCCTCACCGGCCTCCTGGCCTCTAGTCTCTCTCTAGACCTGGCTTCCTAAAACCTTGTTGGGTCATGACAGTCGTCAGTGGCTCTGGAGAAAGTCCGAAGTCCTAACCTTGGCACTCAAAGCCCTTACAATCCCCTGCCCATCCCCTGCCCGGGGGACTTTATCCTCCCGTAGCTTTGTTTCCTACAGATCCCACTCACTCCCTGCTCTTTCCTGCCTCCAGGCCTTTGCTGATGCTGTCCCCTCCGCCTGACATGCCTGCCCTCCCCCACCCCCACCTCCTGTCACTTTACCTGGCTGCCCTGCCCTCCCCTGGGCCGGGTGTCTCTCTTCGGGGTACCCATGGCATTCACCACACCACTTTATTATTATCTGTCCTGCCACACTCCACCTGCCTCCAGAGAAGCAGAGACTACGGCTTGTCCACCGCTCAATCCCCAGTGCCAGTTCGGGGCCTGGCCCAGATCGGGAAACACTGCGGTAGGAATAAATGAATGAAGACGGTGAGGAGCTGGCCAGTGGCAGCAGGACTGCACCCGGCGAGGCTTTCCAGTCCAACAATCACCTCGTGAACCCCTTCTTTGTGCCAGGCCCTGGGCTCAACACTGAGGCACCAAGTCAAGGTTGCTCACAGACTTCCAAGGATGCAGCGGTTAAGAGCACAGGTTCGAATCCCATCCCCACCGTGTGTTAGCTGACTGACCTTGCACGAGTTTCCTACCCTCTCTGTGCCTCAGCTTCTTCATCTATAAAATGGGAACAAAGGCAGCCACCCCAGACAGTGATTTTAAGAAGAAATGAGGTAATGTGATGGAAGGTGGCTGGAATAGTGCCTGGAACTTGGTTAACGCACAAATGATGTTAGCTCTCCCAGCTCGCGGCTGGGCCCTGCCCTCGGAGCAGCCTCCTTCTGGTGGACGCCCACACACTTGGGCTCCCGGCCCCTAAGGGAGCCAGCCAAGCAGAGCCTAGAGGACACAGGCTGAAGAGTCCCCAGATGGGAATGCAAAATCCAGCTCCACCACCTGCCTGTGTGACTTTGAGAAAAATACACGGGAGATGAACCGCTTTCCCCAGAACCCAGCCGAGCCTCCGTTTTCCCCTAGGACCAGTGGGGAGGGAGAGAATAACTGTTCTGCCTGCCTCGCAGAGTGCTGTGAGGATAGAACAAGATAGGGGAATTAAAAAGTCCTTTGTGGGCTGAAGAGGGATTATTCTAATCAGAGCATCCAGGGAGTGGGCTGGGTGGACTGGACCAGGCTTATGTGTGCCTGAGGACATACACAATATGCTGAAATCCTGGGACAGGACACAGAGGGAGGGTGGGGGAGAGGCAGAGGATCACAGATGCCTGACACCAGGTAAGTAGGGCCTCAGTGAGCTTGGAGGGGTTCACCCTGGCGAGGCCCCATCTTCTGACCCCCAGTGCTGACTTCTGGGGCCTGTCTCCCCAGTGCCTGCCAAGATCACCATGACAGCGAGTGCCACTCCTGATGACTCACCCTGGCCGCAAGGCTGTTCCCGTGCCCTTGAATCTATTAAACAGAGCAAAGTGATTAATTATTTTACTGTCTTTATGGCATCAACTTTAACTTGCTTCACATCCAGATTTCCAATTACATAAGCCAGAGTCTTAAACTCAGAGGACATGTATTATTGAACTATTTATAATCAGAGTTTTTCAGAGCAGAAAAAGCTCTGCCAGGCAAGAGCTCCACAACCAAAATTAATGATTTAGAGACCAAAAGACAATCTTTCCATAATCAGAGGGGTGTGGGGTGCAGACAGGGGAAGAACAGAGAGGATGAGTCTGAGTCAAGGATGGAGAACCCTTTCCTGCTGCCCGACACAGACGCCAAGAGGAAGACAGATCCACTGGTGGGTGGAGTCAAGGGGACACACCCATGCAAAAAGCCAGCAGAGGTAGTTTGGGGTGCTATTCTTTGAAGAAGATGATGTAACCTGGGCTACCCGAGCCATGCCAAAGTGGAGTCCCGTCATTGCTGATAGTGATGTTTCTCTCATTTACTATGTCCTTTCCACCTGATAATTCTGGTTTTCTAGCTGCTTTCAGCACCTCCTCAGTTCTTTCTGGAAAGCTCATGCATTTTTACCAGCACGTCCTATCAGCTACTGCTTCTCCTCTTCTGTCAGCTCTCTGACAAGTCGTGGGAGAACACCCCACCACCGTCTCTGTGCCGGCACCATCTCCACCACAGTGTGTCTGACCCCAGATGGTTTACAGTCAGTCCGTATCCCTGTGGGGACTGCCTCTCCCTCATTTTGGTGTTCCAAGGAGGCTTGTGTTTCCATGTTTTGCAGGTTTATTAGAACAGGCCTTTCCTTGTTTACCCATGTCAACCCCCTCCCCAAAGGCCCCAACCGTGAATCCATGACAGGCTTGGTCCAGGAGAAACACTCTCAGACAAATACTCCCCCTTGTTGATGACTCCAGGCTGGTTGCCAGGCGGAGTTGTCAACCCTGCTGTCCTTGGTGCCACAGGCAGATTCCTAGAGGACGCTATAGTCAGTCCCCCAGACAGGCTCAGCTCAGGACCAAGTTGGGCCCCTGTTACAGAAATACAGAGGGGACAGGAGACACAAGGTCATTCCTATTTGTTCAGCTCTAGTTATAGGCCATGTATTAGACCAGGCTTTGTCCTCACAGCAACCCATTGGGTAAATGCCATTAGCCCCATTTTACAGATGATGAAACTGAAGCTCAGAGAAGTTAAGTAACTTGTCCAAGGCCCCACGGCTAGTAGGTGGTACCAGGCTCTAGCAGGATCCATCCTAGGTCTGGTGCATGCTGTCTTGGGTTGGGCTGCTATAACAGAATATCATAGACTGGGTGGCTCATCAACAAGATAAGTTTATTTATCACAATTCTGGGGCCTGGGAAGTCCAAGATCAAGACACCAGCAGATTCCGTCTCTGGTGAGGGCCCACTGCCTGGTTCATACACAGCTGCCCTCTTGCTACATCCTCACATGGTAGAAGGGGCAGGGGAGCTCTCTGGGGTCCCTTTTATAAAGGTATTAATCCCATTCAGAGGGGCTCTGCTCTCATGACCTAATCGCCTACCAAAAGCCCCACACCATCACCTAGGGGTTAAGACTTCAACATGTGAATTTCGGTAGGTAGGAGCCTTTGGTAGGTTTGAAGCTATGACTTTCCCCCCTGCTGCTTGTTTAAGAACATAAAACTCGAGAATTTATCACCAGGTCTTTGTCTAGGAAAATATCCTCAACATAGAAGAAATAAATGTTTGCTTATTTGTTTTCTGCAAGGGAAGCAGAGAGAACTATTATCAACAAACATAGGCACAGGCTTGTTCCCTCCTGGAGTCTGCGTTTGCTAAAGTGAAGCTGTAGTCTTAAAAAGATGAGCCTAGAAAATGCATCATGCCTTTTTATAAAGCTTTTTTTCTTTTCTTTTCTTTTCTTTTTTTTTGTGTGTGTGTGTGTGTCAGACTGGCCATGAAACCTCTTTCCATATCTTCCTGAGTGCAAAACTAGACTACATTTCCCAATCTTCCTTGCAATTAGGCAGGCCATGTGATTGGTTCTGGCCAATTGAATAAGAGCAGAGCCATGTGCTCTAGTTACAGCTCTGGTCCATAAAAACCTCCTCTGCATGATCCTCCATGCTCATTCCCTTTTCATGAGTTTGATGCACATGAGTCTCCTGACCTTGGAAACCACAGGTTGAAGGTGGCAGGGCCAGAAGGTGAAGAAGCCTGGGTCCCTAAACCAGCATTAAAGGAGAGCCAGCCACCTATCTAGAGATGCCAGAGTGAGCAAAAACAATAAACAAAAACAGGACAGTTAAATTTGAATCCCAGATAAAACAATGAGTACTTTTTTAGTATCATATGTCACAAATTGGGGACCAATTTGAGGCAACCCCAAGCCTCATTTCTGGACCAGTTCTGGGCCCTTGAGAACACTGGGCAGATATTTATCATTTGGAAGCTATTTATACTAAAAAATTCTTCATTGTTTTTCTGAAATTTAAATTTAACTAGGTGTCCTATATCTTACCTAGCAAATTTACACTTATTGGAACATCTGTCTTGTATTATACAAATGAGACATACATGTATGTTGTGTGTGAGCCATCATATATTTGGGAGTTTGTTGCAGCAGCTAGCATTACCCTAACTAATGCACCACTGCTCTCTTGAGGCATCAGATATTAAATAATCCAGGTAGATGAGCTCAGTCTGGATTGGCCAACATTCATGTAGGTGGATGTCTTGTCACCAGCTCTAGCTCAGTAAACCTGTAGGGTTTTCTCCCTTCCAGGGACACATTTGGAGAACCAGGGAGGAAGCAGACTCAGTTCTTGCTCCAAGCCCCACCCCAGAGCTCTCCACTTAGAGTCACCAATAATTCCAAGAGGCCCAACAGGTTCAAACTAATGCTCAAAGGGCCCAAAGACTAAGTGGTTCAGGGACGAGAGGGGCGTGCGACAGCTTTGGGGAAAAGTAGCAGCAACACTGAGTCCCTCCTAGGAATAGACAACAGCCACCAGCTTTGGCACCCACAGAGCAAGTGCCTGGGAGGATGACTGACAGGCCAGTCCATGCTGGGACTAGCTGGATCAGGAGATGTGGGCAGCTCAGAGGGTTGGACTATGGAATCTTGAAGTCAAGTACTAGGGCCCATAATGGGGGCTCCCAGGGAATTATTTCTAACGTGGCCCAGAATAAAGTATCAAGAGTTTGAAGCTACGTAGGCATAGGTTCAAGTCCTGGCTTTTCTGTTTTTGAACAATCTGACCTTGGGCAGGTAATTTCACCTCTCTGAGCCTCAGTTTTCATCTCCAGAAAATGAGATAACACCAAAAAAATATTGTAAAATTACTTATGATAAGGTACCCAAAGCATTTAGCTCATAGTTGGTGCTGAGGAAATAATACTTCCCCCCCTGAGGGTCTGGCAGCTGCAGAGAAGAGGTGCATGTCCTCCACCCCCACTGCCTTGGACCACGGCCTACTGCAGCCAGGACTGGGTTGAAAGAGCCATGTTTCTGATGCTTCCATCTTTCCTTCCAATCAGGGACCACAGAATTCCCATCGCCATATGCTATGCATCAAATGTGTCCCCCAAAATGTCGTGTGTTGGACTTGATCCCCATTATGACAGTGATAAGAGCGTGGGAAATCTTATTATGATATTGAAAGGTGGGGCCTTTGAGAGGTGATTGGATGGATCGTGAGGACTGTGCCCTTGTGGGTGGGTTAATCCATTTATGGAGTAATGAGTTACCACGGGTGTGGACTGGTGGTTTTATGAGGAGCACATGAGCGAGCTCTTGTGACTCTCTTGCCTTGTGATACCCTGCGTCACCACAGGACCCTGAAGGGAGTTCCCACCCAGAAGAAGGCCCTTACCAGATGCACCCCCACACCATTGATTTCCCAGCCTCCAAAACTGTAAGAAATAAATTTTGTTCCTTTATAAATTACCCAGTTTCAGATGTTCCGCTGTAACCAACAGAAATGGACTAATACACCAGAGAAATAGGGCTCCAAATAGAAGTGGGGCTCCAGGCCGGCCCCTGAAACCTCATTCATAACATTGCTAAAACCCTGCCCCTTAATAGCAGAACTGACTTTAAGTGGTCTAGCCTGGGAAACCAGTCACTACTTCTAGCCGTGTTTCTCTGGGCCTGAGCCTTGCTCCTGCAGAAGAGACCCCCTGTGAACCTCACACCGGGGGTGGCAGGTGGGCCCGAGCTGCGGCATGCAGGTGCTCATACCCAGCGCCCGTCATCACCTGCTCCTGGACGCTCCCATGGAGTCCTCCAGAGCCATTACCGTTCATCATGTTTATCTGCATTTAGGTGCAGTGGGGATTCACACACTTCGATCTATCTTTGCTAGTGAAGCAATGGCCCAAAAAATGGTAATGACACCTGTGATGCTGCAGCATTACTGCGGTCCTCACACATAGGGTTGCCAGATTGAGCAAATAAAAAAACAGAACACACAGTTAAATCTGAACCACAGGTAAACAAATAATTTTGTAGTGTAAGTATGTCCCACGGGACATTCTTATACTACAAAGTACTCATTTATCTGAAATTCAAGTTTAACAGGGCATCTTTATTTTATCTGACGAAGCTTTATCTGTATCTTCCTGGTGCTCTTTGGTCATTCCCAGCTAGAGAGTTTTCACAGTGAGGCAAGAACTAGGATTTTGGGGGCATCTCCGTCTTTGATCAGATTCCAACCCACCTTTCTGACACCTGCACCACTCTACCCTTCAGCAACAGGACTCCTTACTTTTCCCTAAACACACTAACTTTCCCACCTCCGGGCCTTTGCTCACACTGTTCCCTCTCCTGGACAATCTGTTTGTCTGTCTCTTTCTTCTATGTTCCTGTTCCTTCAAAGCTGAGCTCCCAGGCCACCTTCTCTAAAACATGCCACACTTCCCAGCCAGGTGATCCCTCATTCCTCTGCCCTCCCACAGCCCAGTGTTTGCCACTCTCTTAGAGCAATAAACACTTTCACTGGAAAGTGTTTATCTGCACCACACTCCTTGCTGTGCCGTGCAGCTGACAGATGTGCAGTCACAGACCCTGCCCTCGAGCAGCCCACAGTCACAGGGAAGACAGATAGGGACGCAAGTAACCATAAAAGAAACCATTCTGATTGCACGGCCAGCTGCCAAGTGCAAACAAAGTACTGTGAAAACCAGGAGGAAGCAAAGCTTCATTTCATCTGGGGGTGTTGGGGAAGGCTTCCTGGAGGAGGTGTGATGGGGCTGTGGTAGGACCAGTAGGAGCTTCAACAAGAAAAGGAAGTTTTAAGCAAAAGCATATGACTGGAAAGAGAAGGATCCACCTGGGGAACAGCAAGAAGTGTGGGCAGCTGAAGTGCTGGTGTGGGTGATGTGACTATAAAGCCAGCGCTGTGAAGGCAAGTGGGGGATGGGAGTTGCTGAATGGCAGGCTGGGGGCTCTGGATGATGATCCGAACTGTCAGAACAGTAGTGACTGTTTATTTTACAATTACTGCATAGCAGGCATCGTGCAGGGCACGTTACACATATGCTATCTTATTATTTACTTCTCCGTTTGATCCTAAAGGGGAGATTTTGTTCTCATTTTATAAATGAGGAAGATGAGGCTCAGAGAAGTCAAGGAACTTCTCCAAGGTCACATAGCCTGAATATGCTGGAGCTTGAACCCGGATCTGTTTGACTCCAAAATCTGTATTCTGCCACACCATCCTGCCATCCCAGGGCAAAGGGAGCCATCAAAGACTTGTGGGAAAAGGTCATTCTCCAAGCCTAAACATGCATTTAAGACTAATCATGATTTCAGGAAGAAATCACTAGATCGATTTTTCTGCATAAGCCAGGACAGGGGCACGAAATAGAAGAAAAGCCCAGGTACAGGAAAAATCAAGTTACGTCTGAGTGCATCTACACACTGAGCTATGAAATTCCATCCCACAGAGCATATATGCATACACACTCACATCAGACTGGAATATCTTGCCTTAAAATGTTAACTATGATTAACAACACCCAGGGATGGCAGATTCCCAGTCACTTTGATGTTCTCCATATTTTTCTGAATTACCAGGACACCCCAGTTGCTGGCTTCCCTGGAGTCTACAAGGTATATGATGTCAGGACAGATACCAGCCTGACTGTCCAATCTCAGCTCACAGGAGCGGCTGTGGTCACACACACACACACACTCCCAGGCCAACTCCCAGGAGTGAACTTTCCAGAAGGGCTAGCTGGGCTTGACCTCTCTCTGAGTAGCATTGTCTTTCCACCACCCACCCATCACCTTAACAACCCACATCCGTAATAAATGATGGGAAGTATTAGCAAGAGAAGCCAGAGGAATAAGCCTACAATGTGACCTTCTTCTCCAGTTTAGAGATGTTTGCCCTCCGGGGTCTTGGCCAGTAACCTCGTGGGACCTCATAGGACCTCGTGCCATCATGGTCTGAGGGATTCAGCCAACGATGCTTCAGAGCTAGCAGCATCATTCCCAAAGCCCAGCCTTAGAAGAGAAGGCAAATACCAACATTGCATGGAATTATACATGTGCAGAAGGTGAGGAATCCCAGATCAGACCAATATATCCTCCCCCAGTCTCAACAGAAAGTTTCACAGTGTCCTGAGATGAAAAGATAATGCAAAATAAGATAAAGCTGCCTTATATGGAGAATGTGGACTCCCAGCTCTATCAGTTACCCACTGTGTTTTAGCATTTCATCCTTACAACAACCCAAGAATAAGCTCTTGTATTATCACTAAGTGCCTGCATGTCCTGGTTTACATCTTAATAGTCATCCTAATTTTTATCCTGCTATATAGATGAAGAGACAGAGGCTCAGAGAAGTCAAGTAACTTTCCACAGGTCACACAGCTACGAAGTGCTGGGGTTGAGACTTGGACCCCCTCTTTGACTGCAGGTGACTCTGGAGAGTGCAGGTGGTTAGTGAGGAGTAAAGAAGGGCGCGGTCAATAGAGACAGCAGGGAAAGGATCACAAGCCAGGCAGAGGGGCAGGGGTGAGATCAGCCCATTCCTCAGCTTTATTTCCCCAATATTTCAAAACAGACATGTATCCCTTTCTGAAAATCTCCCCATAAAAATAAAAACCAACACAGCTTTAGGGATGCTGTTGAAGATGAGGAGAAGTCTCATTAGAGGGATAGAAGGAACACAGCCCAAGGAGTGTGGAGATCAGGGACTCTCAGCTCTGAGACCCCAGCCCTGCTCAGGGAACATCAGG
Organism: Galeopterus variegatus; assembly: GCF_000696425.1. Lineage (NCBI taxonomy): Eukaryota > Metazoa > Chordata > Mammalia > Dermoptera > Cynocephalidae > Galeopterus > Galeopterus variegatus. The sequence continues at coordinate 1,502,665 of NW_007726122.1, forward strand.
CCTAGATCCCCGTATATCTCGGCAGCCCCTTCTGCACCTGCTGTTGGTGAGGGGAGAGATGCAGCAGAAAGGGCCCTGCAACCAGCTGCTGGAGTCTCCCCTCTCTCCCTCCTTGTGCTGCATCTCCTCATCTGTGAAATGGACATGATAATGCAGGTCCTACTTGTTTCCCAGAGTTCTGCAAAGGGGACCTAAAGGGAAAAATCTGGAGTTAGAGGTATTTTCTAGAAGCCCAAGCCACAGGAGCCAACCAAGCTGTCAGCTTCCTTCTATCCAATGGACACTGTCCAGCTCCGGTGATGTGGTCACCCCGGGCCCATGTGCCCAGAGCAGGCTCAGCTCACAGCTGTGGGGTGAGTGGCAAGCAGAGCCCATTTGGCCTATTTTGGTATGTTCTCTTGTTAGTAGGGAGAGTCCCATTCCATTCTCTTTTTTTATCCCCCTCATAGAAGGCATTATTTTTTAACCTTCAAGTAAAATTAAAGGTAGTTCCCACCTAGGAGGAAGAGAAAACCGCAGCACTTAGCTCAGCTTGCATTGATTGTGTTTCAGGTCAGAAACTCCCATCTCCAATGTGGAAAGTGGAAGTGGGGTCAAAAAGAAGCCATTGGCAGGGACCCCATGGTGCAGGCGTGAGAGATGACCCCACTTCCAGACCTTCCACTGGAACCTGGCCCAGCTGAGCTGAGCAATGCACACGCAAGCAGCCAGACCTCCTCTTGAAGACAAGCCTTCCTCAAGGGGTGCCCTCTGCCCTCCACCCTCGCTGACAGGAGTCAGCCTGCTCACTTCCTGAGGAGCACTTACTCCACAATGGTAGAGGGACTGAGTGCGGGCCTCTGGGCTGCTGCTGGGAGGGTCTCATGAGATCTCTCCATTGGGAGAGAGATCCCATAGTTTCCATAAACAGCAGGTGAGGCTGGGCAATGTATGGAGCCCTGGGTTAGGGAACCAAAGGCCCAACTCTGGAACATAGAAGCTGCATGACTTCACCTCTAAGCCTCAGCTTCCTCATCTATGAAATGGGACTGTTAAAACATGCTCTGACTATGTCCCAAAATGGTGAAGACTCTATAGTCCACTAACAGCTAGGGAAACTAAAGCCCACAGAAAGGGACTGAGTGATTTGCCTACTCACTAGCCTAGTGCTTTCTCCTTTATCCCTTCCCCTCTTTTCTTACTCTGAAAAGAGATGCCCTGTTACTTTGTCCCCAGAACACGTTTCCTGTCCAATCTGGCATTTGATTTAGATTAATTCAGACAGAAGGTCTTTGGAGCCAGTTTTTGTCCCCAAAGAGGGATGCCCCATTCCTGCCCTCCCCATCACAGATTCCACACAGCCACTGAAGTGCCAGTCCACCCTGAGCTGCCCCTTCTCACCCATGGGCCGTCTGAGGTCACACTCTGCAGATTCCAGGACCACGGCATGAGCATGACTCAGAAGAAGCCCAGTGCTTTTCCCAGCCCACCTTCTCAAAGGTGCACCCTTCTCCCCCCAAAGAAGCCAGGAAAATAAGGTGACACCTCCAAGGGGACACCATTTACAGACAACCCTTAACAGTGACAAGAGCAGGGCAATGACCTTCATAGGAATCCCTCGTAGTAACATTTCAGCCCTGGCCTGCGACAGGCTCCACTGACTCCTGGACATAAATTACTTGTTCATTATCAGGACCCGACATGGGGAAGGATGTCGGCAGCTTGATTGTGTCTGTGTCCTGCGGCAGGCATTTGCATTCCGGGCTGCCACTGTCCGTGGTCCTGTTTTACATGGGCCGGCCCTGCTGCCCTCATCCCTAGGCGGGCTGGGGCCTCAAGCCACCCACCAGCTTCATACTTCACGCAGGCAGTCCTAGAGTCTTGGGTGCTGGGTGGCAGGGAGGATACACAAGTGCTCATGACAGGGTGACCAGGGGTAAATGGAGATGGAAATTCAGCCCCAATGTCAGGACACACAGAGCCTGATGTGAGTTAACACTGAGAGCTACCACTTACTGAGCCCTTGCTGTAAGCCAGGTATGGTGCTAAGTGTATTTATATTAGTTGGGATCCTTTGTTTGCAAGTGACATAAACTCAACTCCAACCAGCTTAATTCAAAATGGAAATGTTACCGGCATTCACTCAAACAGTGAAACCGCAGGGATGATGCCGAACTAAGAGATTAGTGGAACCAGGAATTTAAGTGCAATTAGGGCTTTCTCCAACCACTTCCCTGCATCTCTCTAGGTTGTTTTTTTTCTAATGGATTAGCTGTCCCCCAAGACCAGAACCCTGTCTGCAGGCAACTTCAAGCTTACATCGTATTTTTACCACAGAGAGGAAAGAGGTCTTTTTTCCCAGATAGAGTATAAAATCCCAAGGACAGACTCTGAGTGGCTCCACCTGGCCACACGCTCTGGCCAGGGGAGTGCAGCACTGTGACCCGCAGCCCTGAGGACAACAGGGAGCTCGTCTCAGGAGGACGGGGATGCCCGGCTGCGCAGAAAAACCATAAAAGTCCACTCAAACATTGCACACATTCTCTCGTTACTCCTCACAAGCACCCTATGAAATAGGCACTGTTATAATCCTCACTTTGTAAACCAGGAAACTGAGACGCAGAAAGATGAAATAATCTGCCTGAAGTCACCCACCTAGAAAGTGGTAGGGCCAGGGATCAAATCCAGGTCAGGGGACCCCAAAGCCCCTGCTCTTTACCTTCACTCATGAAACACGAACCTGACAAGTTGAAGGAAATACTGTAAAACCTTCTCAGTCTTGAAGAGGCTGAAGGATCTGAAGAGGTTTGGCTCCAAGATGAGGAGACGTAGTGGGGGTAAGGGGACGTGACCAGAGTCCTCTGCATGTGCAAGCCCGGTCTGTTGCATCTGGTTCAGGCCTCTTCTACTCGCCCTGAAAGGATGGCTAGGAAAGAGATTGAGCCAGAAAAGGTCAAGGTGGTAGCCCAAGTAGCTTATGGGTTGATTCTGTGGGCTCCTTCAAGCCCCCTGGGGATCTGTGTTGAGTGGTACTTCTCCCCGCTGAGTACCCTTTGTCTGCTGGAGGCTTTATGGGGCGTGGGGGGATGGTTGATGGAAACAGGAAAAAATAAGCCCCGTCAGTATCTGGTCACTTATGCCAGGAAGGGGGATGCTGCAGCCTAACCCCACCCTCTCACTTACGGGCGTCTCCAATTGTCACAGCTGCCTCCAGTCGAGAGGCTGAAAGAGCAGGGCAGAGCCCTTTGGCACTTTGGCCATGAGTTTTTTTGGAAACCACCCCCTGCACACACCATCCCGCTCACCAGGTCTCCTCCTCTGACAGACGTTTCCTGGAGTGAGCACTTTACCCAATCCCAGGGCGGGGCCTGGCAGGACTGACACCCCCATTTCATAGAGGAGCAAATTAAGGCCCAGAGAAGGTGTAACTTTCCTACGACACACAGCTAGTGAATGATTTTAATATTCTTGTCATCACCATCAAAATCGTCTCCTCCCCAGCCAAAATAACAGTAGTTTATTGAAGCATGTATCAGTATTTATTCAGTATCTGCACGGGTATAACTGTGCTGAGCATCGCTTAAAGAGAGAAGGGCTGTGGCTTGTATCTGGGGTGGGGGTGCGGGGACACAGCAGAGGCTCTGGGGGGGGTGTCTTCAGCTGTCTGGGGCACACAGGGAAGTCTCGTGTAAGAGCCGTGGTTACTGGGGGGATTGAAGGGCAGCGCCCGTGGGCACTGATTCTAAGGGGAAAGTGGGGACCTGAACCTGCCAGTGTCTGAGCCAGGAGGACTGAGGCAACCCCCCGAGGCAGCCCTGTCACTGTGTAGGTGGGGACACTGAGGCCTGGGGGAGGGGGCTTGCCCAGGTGCCCTCAGTGAGGGCTCGAATGCGGTGCTTCTTCAGCTCTTTCCACGGCATCCCTCTGAGTCCAGAGAAAAATCTCTCTTCTCCAAAGGCTTCCCCGATCTCCCTGTCAGAATGGACGACGCCCCCCTCAGAGCCTGCTCAGAGCCGTGCGGGGCCTCCTCACCAGCGCGCGTGTGCTGTTCAATGCTGGTGCCTCTGTCCCCCTCTGCCAGCCTGAAAGCCCCGGGGGGGCAGGACCTGGCTGAGTCATCTGCTTGTCCACTGCCTCTCTCCCAGTGTAGACAGCAGTTGCTTAATAAGGGTTTCTTGGAAGTGGAGCACCTCTGGGCTGAGCTGCCCACACTGGGGGCTCGTTCCCATCTCTGGGAAGGTTACCCTCTGGAGAGTAGCCCCAGAACCCTGGCTTCAGAGCAGAACTGACACAGGGAAACCAATGCCTGGAAGGCCCGGGGTTGCTAGGGCCTCGGCCTGTAGTCTGGGAGCACGGCAGCCAGGGCTATGCCCCGCCATCGCAGATGGCCGCCTCTTCCCAGCAACCGTGGCAGGGCAGCGAGGGCCACAGGGCTGTCTGATCCAACCACACCCTCACTCCCTAATCAGAAAAGGCTGCCAGCCCCTCATCTGCAACTACATCTAATTCCCAGGAGCCAAGCCTAGTGCCTGGCACGCAAGAAGTGCTCCAAGTTTGCTGAATCAGCGAAGAAATGTACCCAAGGACGACTAAATTGTTGAGGGGGGATAACCAACATTTATTGAACACCACCTTGTGACAAGCAGGGTACTCCTCATAGGTCACCTCTCTTCATACCCAGCCATCCCCATAAAGAGATGATCTAACCAAAGCTCAGGTAGGAAGATGATGTGCCCAGCATCGCATCCAACCACAGATGGGGCTGCCTGGTCCTCTCAGAGTCTGCACAGAGAGCAGGGTATGACTTTTGTTCACCACTGTCTCCCAGTGTCCCAGCACAGGACCTGGCTCAGAGGAGATGCCCGGTCATCCTATGAGTTGTGGCTGTAGGTATGACAGTGTCCCCTGGTTGGCAGCTGGGGACATTTCTCCATGGCAGGGAAGGAAGACTGAAGCAGACAAGCCCCAGACTTGGTGCCTGGGGCCAGGGGGCCTAAGGAGGTGGAACCTTTCCCCATGGGGACCCCTGCCTCTCCCACATTGGCCTCCTAGAAGAGCTACCAGTGGTGGCGACCCCACCCCGTGCTGCTGGTGGAGGACTTCAGCAGCCAGAGTCCCCGGGCCAAGCAAACCCCAAGGTCCCCAAACTTTCCACTTCCATAAAGTGCTCTGATCTTGTCAAATTGCTACCAGAGGAGTCATAGCTGAGTGAACACTTGCCAGGTTCCCGCGGCTCTCCCGAGAGCTGTCACCGTCCTCATCCATCATAATTGAAGCAGTCCACCTGCTCCGGGCCCATCTTTCAACTGCAATGATGGCTGAGCTGCAATACATGTGTCTTGTCATCACCTTGACTTTTTTTGGAGAACCCAAAGGTCAGAAAGGATCCTGGGGCAGGTGAAGGTGTCTTAGTGCAAGCCCTGATCTCAGTGGAGGGCTGACCACCTCTCCCTCTGGGTGCCAGCCCTCACCGTGGCCATCTGCTACAGACCTCTGGCTGCCTCTCTCCATCAGGGCTAGAGCAGAACTGGAGACACCCTTCACCCCAAGACCCCAGGTTCCTGCATCTGCTGACATCTTTGGTTCTGCAGAAAGACAGACTCCAGAGGGGCGATGGCGTTTGGGAGGTGCTGGCTTCCATAAGACCCAGACTTGGGATGACCCTAAGTTACAAACTTTTACTTGTGCCTCCTCCCAGCCCATAGCCACGGCCACTGGCCTTGGACCTGTTTGTCTGGGAAGAGAAATGGTTATCACTGTTTTTTTGCCCTCTGGTCCATAATTAAAGTGATGGGTATAAATAGGTGCAGAGAGAGATGGACAGACCTCCCCGTGCCCTGCCTCTAGGACTCCGGCCCCAGCCTGACCAGCATAGTCACCTTCCTGAGCACACCTGCCTGTTCATGGTCCTCCTGCTCAGAGGCCACCGGGGCTCCCTCTCCATGCAGAATAAAGAACAAACTCCTTGGCCTGGCGCTCAAGCCCCTTGGCAATGTGGCACCAAAGAAGCAGACAGTATGAGAAGAAGTAGGGGCCCCTAAAAGAATCAGTGCCTACTTAGTTTAAGAAAGATTCACTTTTTAGCCATGAGAGCCTAAGACACGAAGGGATGTCAAGGGAAGAATGAGCTCCCTACCCCCGGAGGCAGTCAAGTGCAGTCAGAAAAGCTCCGGGAAGGCTGCTTTTGGGGCTCTAGAGTGGATTCGAATGGGAAGGGATTGAACTGGGCAGCTCTTCATGTCCCTCCAGCCCTGAGCTCTCTGACACCCCTGTTCAGCTGTGTCTCCCACTGTGACCACTTCCAAGCCTTCGCTCGCACAGTTTCTTCAGTCTGGAGTGACCTGCTCCTTCTCTGCTACCTGCAGGACCCCTACTCAGCTATCCTTTGATTCAACGACACATATTCTGAGCATCTGCTCTGTGCTGGGGACACAGAGGTTACTAAAACATTGTTTCTGCTCCCCAAACCCCAAGCAGCTGTCTCCCTCCTCCCACCACGGGGCTGCTGAGCATAGCCAGCGGTACCACACGACTGCAGACCAGAGCGTCACTCATCCTGGCCACCCCTCCCTCTTGGGACAGCGGGCTCCTCTTCCGCCACCACTCGGGGGTGTGAGCGGGCCCAGAGGTTCTTGACGGGGGTGGGGAGGGGCATGGGCGGCACGGGCAGCCGTTCAGATGGGCTCTGCCACAGAGAACCAGGGAGCCCCATTGTTCCAGGTTCACATGAGGCCACTTCCAGACACCTGAGTATTCAGGAGCAAAGCCCCTGTCCTCACTCAATGGTTCAGTGGTCTCAGGAAAATCCTGGTTTATTCTCCTCAGATCTGGGTCATGGCCCCTTGCTTTATCTTGAGACGTCAGCCCCTAACAGGCAGAGGAATCACAATACCCCATCTATATTGTGCATGCAACTCTGAGCTTTAAAGCCATAATCATCCTGGAAACTTGACAAGTTTCCCTCAATAGTGGGATTTTTACCTGAGCAAATTTATTCTCTGCATTGGTGGCACATCCTGTCCACTCCTGCCTGCCCAAGAAGGGTTCTGGAGGCCCACAAAGGTGCCCACAGGCTGGGCAGAGGGAGGCACAGGGTAGGAGGTGCTGTGACAAGCAGTGACCTTCCCTCCTCCCTGTCTTGGTGAGAACCACTTACAGCACAGCCCAAGAGAGTGCTTCTGCCCCCAGGAGACCCAAAGACACCAGATCACAGCTGTGCACCTGCACCTTTTGGAGAGGGTTGGAGAAGCCACAGCTACCAGCTGCTGTACCTGTTGGGGGAGCTCAGGCCCCCTGGCCTGGAAGGCTGTTCAGCTGGTCCTCCTTGGAGAGGACACTTGGGGTCTGAGCAGCGATGCCCAAAGCAAGAACTGGAGACAAAGGAAGATGGGTGGATGAGAGGGTGGCTCTGGGTAGGAGATTCTAAAGCGTCAGCTCCGTATCCTCTGTTTCCCTACTGACATGATCGACGGACTTCAGAGTTCAGCAAGTCCATCAGACAACAGAGTCGGTGGAGTCCGCGATTCTTCTTAAGACTCGCTACCCCACCCATCCAAACTCCCGACTCTGCAAAATGGGAAGCCTCGCTGTTTACTCCCATCTCATCCATTGAAGTGGACAGGGCAGTCCACCAGCTGTGTGACTTTGGGCTGGTTCTAGCGCCTTCTGATGGCACATGCTGTGGTGGAGAAAAAAGGGCCTCTAGGACTGGAAGTGGGAAGCCAGTGTCCAGCTTGACCAATACAGGCTGGCTGGCTTTAGAGTCTTCTGAGCTTCTTTCCACTTCTGTGAGGTAGAAAAATCATGCCAGCCTCACAGCATTGTGCTGATAACGAGATAATGTACGTAACAAGCCTGAAACACAGCAGACATTTACCAAATGACAGCACATAAAGGGACTTCCTAAATTACAAAGTACTAGTATGGGTCTCAGTTTCCCAATCTGTAAAATGGGAGTAATATCTCTGCCTTTTTTACCCAACAGTATAGTGAGGATTTAATGAGATGATCTTGTAAAGCATTTAGGGCAGCACCTGACTCTTATGAGTCAACTCTTAATACGTTCCCATTCTTATTGTTATCCCCATTTTTAGAATAAGAGCATGGATGTTACATGCCTGGTATGGGGCTCCACAGCTGGCAAGTGGAGGAGCAGAATTTGAGCCAGGTCTGACTCCAAGCCCACCCACTAGGCTCTGCTAATGGCTCTCAGGGCACAAGTTCTTCACGTGGTTAGTCCCTCTACTGAGGGGGTCGTGAGAGAGACTGAAACACTTGTGTTAGGAAAAGTCCTCTTTCCAGGTGCACAGGCATTTGTGAATGTTCATTTTGGTGCCAGGATAACGTCCATAGCCTCTGGACAGAAAGGAGAGGGCTCTCTGCAAATAGACTTGGCCATGTGGGTTATAATGCAGACAAGGTTTCCTCAGCTCTGCTCCCACCCCCCACCCAGCCTGCCCCTGGCTCTCCCTCTCTTACCATCTGCCTCAGCCCAGGGGGCAGAAGGTAGGACCACTGCTCCAAAGCCCACAGGCCTCACCACCTCTTGTCTGGACACTGCAGTAGCTGCCTCGCCTCCAGCCCATGTTCACACATAGCCTGCCATCTTTCTGAAATTTCCAGAATGCACCTCCGCCCTTGTCTCTTTCCCACTGAGAACCCTTCCTGCGCTCCTCAGCCAGGCTTCCAAGCCTCCCATCTGCTTGTCCCCCCGTCGTCGTCTCTCCTCTCCCACCACACAGACTACCTGCCCACCGCCGGGCCTCTGCCTTTACCATGCCCTCTGCCTGGATACTCTTGTCCAACCCTACATCCCTTCAAGGCGTGGTGAACGCTCCTGCATGCTGAGCCTTGCCAGCTCCTGAGGCTGGGGTGGGGGATGTTCCGTCCCTGGCTCCCTTGCCTTCTCTTAGCACATTGCTGGTGTCTTTTCTTAGCACTGACTTCCTCCTTTCTGATGCCTTGGTCAGTGTCCCCACATCTGTCCCTTTCCCACACTGGTCTGTGAACTCACTGAGGATAGGGTGAGGCTTGATCACCTCTACTTCTCCAGCTCCCAGCATTGAGGGTAACCAACACATCAGGGATAATCTCATGGTGTAATTCTGCCTGAACTTTGTATAGTACTGCACTTTTAGAAGCATGTTCCTATCAATTACCTCCCTTGACCCTTATATTCTTCCTCCTGTGATGGAAGGCCAAATATTATCCCTACCTGATGGATGAGGAAACTGAAGTTCAGTGAGCTTAGGTGTCCACCCCCAGGATCGCACAGCCAATCTGTAGCAGTGCCTGATGACATCCCAGGTGCTGAGTCTCTTTCCAATGGTAATTTCTGCCACACTGAGCTTACCCAGGCATGGTTAGAAATCTGAGAAACACCAAGGCATGAGAATGTTGTCTGATGACTATGGCTTGGAAAATGCTATTCTGGTTTTTTTAAAGGAAAATAAGGAATATGGCTCAAACCAGAGACCAGTGACCTTGACATTGAACCAGGCAAGACTGATGGTTGTAAGCAGCAAGAAGAGGCAGACATCAATGGGAAGAAGCAGGGTGAGACCTCAGCACCCACACTCGCCAAATCAAATACTCATAGTCCAGTATAATCAACCACAAAAGTCTGTAACCAGGAAGTAGAATTTAATGTGTTTCCTTGTCAGTTACCTTCGGTTGCTACAAGTCCCCTGGGTTCTTTCCCTCCCTGTCTGCTGTTCAGTGCTTGTCTTAGTGACTTCTTTTAGCCACGTGTGTGTGTGTGTGCGTGTGTGTGTGTGTAAAATCTTCTAAATTACCCAGTGCCAGCCACCCTGTCCACAGGCTCAGGTCCTGTTTCTTAATGATGATGGATGGCTTTGAAGATGCAACGGATCAATAGGGTCTGAATTCCTAAACTCTTGACAAGAGCTGGCGAGAGCACACATCTCAATGCTTGCCCTGCGGAAGCAGAAGGTGGCCCTGTCTCTCACACTCCTGCTTCTTCTACAGTCAGATCAGCCACAGATGGGGCCTTGTAGGGTCACTCAGAGAGATGGTCACTGTACTTGGTCCACAGTGTGGCCAGCAGTTGCTTCATTCATTCAACAAACATTCAGCCATCTTATCTGTAAAGGATTGTACTTGGTGTTAGGGGTGGGGTGGGGGGGATGGGAAAGGCCTGGTCCCTGTCCTAATGGAACTCAGCACAGTGAAAGACGACTTTGACACAGGGTAGGACAAGTGCTGCCCTCCGAGCTCCACTATATGCCAGGTGTTACACGTAGCTCTTGACAGGCATCCTCTCGTACGGTCCTCAGAACAACCCTATGAGGAACTTGCTGTTTTCATCCCCAGAAGGGGGAAGCCTGGGTGAGGTCGCTTGGCTAAAGTCACAGAGCAGGTAAGTCGTGGAGGCAGGCTCTGGGCCCAGAGTCCTCACCTTGGCACAGGTAGACAAAGCTTCACAGGGGGTAGCAATTACCTGGGCATGGAGGGAAGAGTATGTAATCCGGGAAGATGAGGCTTGTGAGTCAGATCTCCAAGGACAAGACGGATTTGGGGAAAAAGAGGGAGAGCATTCTAGGCAGGCCATAACTGGAGCAAGAGCTGGGAGGGCAGGCAGGAGGGGCTCCGGAAAGCGCCAGAGCAGCTCAGTTCGCATGGAGCAGAGGTCCCGGGGAGGGACCAGAGGGGGAAGAAGCCGGAAAGGTGGCTCCGGGTCACGCGGCGAGACCGGGACGAGGGATTTTCCTGCGTGGGGAACAGGAAGCCACAGAAGGCACAGGTTTCTGGGCAGGGGAGGGTCCCCACGGGGCTGCGAAATTAGAAGAAAAGCCGGAAAGGTGGCTCCGGGTCACGCGGCGAGACCGGGACGAGGGATTTTCCTGCGTGGGAAACAGGAAGCCACAGAAGGCACAGGTTTCTGGGCAGGGGAGGGTCCCCACGGGGCTGCGAAATTAGAAGAGCCACCTCGAGGTGCATCAACAGCGAGACAGAACCGGGGAGCGAGACCGGGCACGGCAGAGATGGAGGGCGCCTTGGCGTTTGTCCCCTGGTCCCAGTCCCCGCGCCGCGCTCCGGGGGCGACGCTGCCCGCGACAGGTAAGTGATTGGATTAAGAGGCCTGTCTGACAGGGTGTCCGTGCAGCCGCGGAGGCTAATCAACTTCCCCATGCTGTCTGCTAATAAGTCCTGCTCCGGGGACCACGCCGCCTGATGATCGCTCCTCGGGGACCGCCGCAGACTCTCCCGCGCCGCACTCGCGCGCTCTATTAAGGAGGCAGCCTGGCGCCTGTCAGGTCCGAGGCCCGGGGAGTCTCGGGAGGTGCCCATCACCCAGGTGCGCCGCCGCCGCCGCCGAGGACCCAGCCATTGTTCTGCCGCGGGGGAGGCGGCGACTGTCGGATCTGCAGTATCTACAGAGGAGATGCATAGATAAATTAAAGCTTTGATTATTTTCCCGGATTCGCTGTAGCTCGAGAGCTAGCGGAACGCTGTCGGAGAAGGCCTGACTTTCTCCAGAAGCAGCTCTAGTCTGCTTAGCCGCAGTGATCCCCCTTGTCTTCCCTCTCACCTCCATAAATTAAAGCTTTGATTATTTTCCCGGATTCGCTGTAGCTCGAGAGCTAGCGGAACGCTGTCGGAGAAGGCCTGACTCTCCAGAAGCAGCTCTAGTCTGCTTAGCCGCAGTGATCCCCCTTGTCTTCCCTCTCACCTCACCCACCCTCCAAAGGCACCAAGGAGGAACAGAAACAATTTCCTTTGTTGCTCAAGATGAAAAGTACATGCCTTTGGATTTGTAGGCCCAGCTGCTTCCAAAACTGGAGGCCTCCCACCCCACCCCACCCCAACACACACACACCCCAACACACACACACCCCAACACACACACCCCACCAGCTTTCGTTTCGCGAACAGTATCTATGGGCAGAGTTCAATCCCACATTTTCATCAGATCTGGAAGAACCTCCAAGGGCGTTATTAATACGTGAAATATGCCAGAAATATTCGAGCAATCCCCATCTGGCCCTGAGAGGGAGGAAAAAAGGACAGGGGAAGTAATAAAGTATGTTTATTTTTTAATCTAGATGACATGTTTTACATCATTAAAAAGGACAATTATTTTTAAAATTCAGCCAGCACGCTTCAATAGTTCGAGAGGTCTGCTGCCATGGAATCCATCAGAACCTTCCTCGGCAGCCGGGCCTGGGTCCACCCTCAAGGCCACGTTGCATTTCTGAACATTCACAACCACGGAGGCAATTGTGAGTCCTTAAAAAACCCTCCGGGGGGGGGGGGGAACCCTCATCTCTAAGGAGCAGGAGGATGAAGGGCCATCTAATTACTAAGACACCCTTCCCCGGAAAAGGGGATTTCTGGTTTAAATGCTCAGAGGATCCTAAGCTCAGGCAAAGAGTTTCAAAGCTTTATGGACATTTGACGGGGTTTGAAATGCCCAAGTCTTTGCCAAACTACCTATATCTTTGAAACAAAACACAGGTTGTCCCACTATGAAAATCCTGCTGATTGCTCTCCAGAGTAAGAGCTGCACCTCTGTACTTACTGTAACCGATCCAGGGCCACACCCTAGTGAGGGAAGCAGCTGCAACTTCTGCCTCATTCTTTGAGGCCAAGCCCAACACCCACAGCCAGATCCTGAAACTGTTCTTCACCCTTGTCCCCTTGGTCTCTTGGTCTGCTTTGGACACATGCCAGGAGGTCAGTATATTCAAGTGTGGGTCTGCTTAAAATCGTGCATCCCTTTTGCCTCAGCAAATGGATATCTAGCAAGTCATAGATAAAAATTATGCAAAGATTAGCTTCAAGGATGTTCGTCACAGCACTATTTATATAAGGTCGAACCACATGAAACTGCCATTTTTTAGGTCAAGGACACTCATATGTCAGAAATTTTATACCGTTCAGTTCAAAAAAATTTAAAAATTAAGAATATCTAAATGTCTAATAGAGGATGGCTGGCTACATTTCAGCACCTACTGGAATACTATGTGGTTGTTGGAAATAATGTCCCAGAAGTATATTTAGTAGAACATGAAGATTTCAGGATTATATTAAATGAAAAATAATTCATATAGTAAAATAAATAAATAAATAAAAGTAAGCAATAAAGCATTTTTTAAAAATAATAAAGCGTAGGGCCCAGAGCCGAATCTGAGATGCTGACCAAAGCTGATGTAAGGAGACAGCCACAGCCGCCACCTGAACACAGGCCTCCACTCCTTTGTTGCTGGCTGGAGGTGGGCAGAGGAGACTGGCCCGGAGCCTGGGTAGCGACAGTGGACAGGGTGATGCCAAATCGTCCTCTTTGGCCATGTGATCTGGGAAGCTGCCAGCACCGTGAGATCTCCTGGCTGCCCAGGGTCTGGCCTTAGAGTAGAAGAAAGAGGCAAAGGAACTACATGTGCAAAGATGGTTTTCACTTGAAGAAAAAAGCTGAACTTCCGGCATCTGAGTGTGGCTCTGGAGAAGGGCACAGGGGGTAAACCATGGGTTGGTCACACGTCTGCCATGGACTCACCGAGCCTCTCAGTGCTCTCTCTCAATGTGGCCAGAGAATGTTCACCCACTCACTGGGGGCTTTCCTCCAAATTTCCTTACAGCTTTTGCTCTTGCGTCGCTCAAATTGCACCATAGGCAATAAGCTTGTTTCAGCAGAATCAGAGAGCAATTAAAAAGAACAAGGGGAAAAAATGCGTAGACAAAAGGATTGTCAGAGTTCATTTTTTCCATCCCAAAGGACATTAAGAACTCCCCAGGCTTGGGGAGAGAATCAGTTCAAAGGTTAATTCCTTCAGGGTCCCCAAGAAGGTCCCTGAACCCTACCCTTCCCCAGGCTGAGTCCAGGATTACAGGGATAATAAGAGTCTCAGGGGGTTCAGAGAGATCTGAAAGGGGGCAGGCCTGGGCCTCTCTCCTGGGAGAGCCTAGGAAGGCACAAGCCTGGTAAAGTTCCCATGTGCCAAGTTTGGTGTGGGAGGGACAGAGTAGAAATGGCTGTGTGTAGTATGCCAGAACTCATGGTGCCTCCCGTCTCAAGAGAGAGCAGCTGGATTTCCCCATGCCCCTTAATGGCCTCCAATATAGGTGAAATTGCGTCACTTCCAGAGAGATCTGCCACGGCAGTGAGGGATGGTGGAGAAGCAGCCTACGGGCATCAATCCCAAGGGCCAGCAGAACTGTGTCTCAAGGGCTGACAGCAGAGATGGGTGCCCCTAGGACACAGGCAGCCCTCAGCTCTCTTTTGCCAAGGCACTGAGACCCCACCCAAATTTTAGACACAATCTAGTGAATAAAGAGTAGGGAGAAAGACCCCAAAGTAACTGACATCACTTGGAATTCTCTGAGATTACCTTCCAGCTGTGCAGCTGGATGGCTCAAAAGAAAAAGTAAAGTGTCTTTCCTGATAGAGAAAGATAAAGTCATCTCTCTTGCAAAACTGAGTTTGTGGCCTGAGATTGGGTGACAGGATGGTAAGGTCTCACTGGCTACCACATTCTGTGGGTCTGTGTCTTCTTAGGTGTTCAGGCAGCCAAGAGGGAAGAAAGGCCAGGGGTGGACAGATGGAGAGGGCAGGCCAGCCTAGACTTGGAAGAGCCCTTAGAGACTATTGTGTCCGACCTTTTGGCTGGACAGGTGGCGAAACTAACGCAGAGAGGAGCAGGGAGGTGCTTATTATCACACAAACCCATGCAGAGACCGATTTGAGACCCAGCTCTTTCGACACCCCCCCCCCACGCACTGCAAGTGGCCACAAGACTAACAGGGCAGTGGGTGGTGGCTAAATGGGCACTGCAGAGCTGTCCCTGGGGCTGGGGCTGGGTAGGTGGACAGTCCCCCAGTCCCAGCTGCTCTCACAGTCTGGCTCCTGGCTTGGGGGCCCAGATGCTCACGTGCACGCTGAGCCAGCTCATCCCCAGCCATGGTGTCTTGTTAATAACTGCACTAACTGACTCCACACATATCAGCACTCATCTCCCACACAGCCTCCCAGGGCCTGATTTATCAGAATGGAGGGCACGCTCTTAAAGGGTCACAGCCCACCGTGGATCTCCGGCACTTTTAGCAATAAGTGGCAGAACATATTTTCTCTGCTAACACTACTATATGTTACAGGATAGATTATTTTAAGAATCAAAACTAAATTAAAACAAGGCAGGCTTGGTTTTTTTCCCCCAGAACCTTAGGAGAGGGTCCTATATCAACGTGATGCAATGGGCAGAGTTCCAGAGAATGATTCCAAAGCCTGGGGCTGAGGTCTCAGTCCCAGCACTTGTTTGCCCAAGTGACCTTGGGCATGTCACTTACTCTCATTGAACCTCAGCTTCCTCATCAATAAAGTGGGGGTCACTATCTCCTGTCTTGGTACATCAGGTGGTTTTACTAATCTATCAGGGAAACACAAACCTACTGTTGGAGAAATGGGGAAATTTCCCTGGAAATACACATGGCCTGTAAATACAGAATAAAAATGCTCAAAATTCCCAATAATGTTTGAAATACAGGTTATAACAGTTAGAGATCATTTTGGATCATCACACTGACAGAAGTTACAAGGTGGTGAGAGGCAGCACTGGTGAATGTGTGGAGACACAGGTGCTCCCCACACTACTGCTGAGGGTATAAATCGTAACAACCTTTGTGGAGGGCAGATTTGGTTGTTAAATGAACTGACCCTTTTACAAGCAGCCCCAAACCTAGGAATTTGTCTGGAGGAAATAATTAATTGCATGAACAAAGATGTAAGAATTTTAGGAATTTTATTCCAGATTCTGCTAGTAAAAAAAAAAAAAAAAACCAAATATCTGATCAGTGATCTGATCAGGGAGTGGGTAAAGTATAATACAACCATTTGATGGAATACTATGTATCCAGTTTAACATTAGTTTTACAAAATCATTAGTGACACAGAATTATTCATTGTTAACTGTTCCAAAAAGCAGGCTACAAAACAGTATGCAGGTGAAATCTATGGAGAAAGAATGACTGGAAGGGAATACACCAAAATAATGACAATGGGGCAGAGAGATGGACATCTGGGCGGTGGTATTATAAGTGATTTTTATTTTCTTCTTTTTGCTTATATGCATCTTCTGCATGTTCTGCAGTGGTCATTACATCTTGAATTTTGAAATAATAAAAGTTATTTGTGGTGATAATAACTATTCTTTCTCTGTCTCCCCAGGGTGACAGTGAGGATCAAACTGGAGGAACTAAGAAAACTGGACTTCGTAGAGGACTTAATTCCACTGTCCTCCCAAGACCCCACCTCTACTCTGTGTCCCCAGTCACTTGCTTGTATCTCTCTGGCTGTCCTGCTCATATGCTGCCTTGTCTTGTGGTTGTTTACATACCCATCTCCCTTCATGGTCCGAGAAGTCACTGCAGGCAGGACCACTATGTCTTGCCACATCACCCTATCACAACTCGTCCCAGAATGACTACCCAGTGAACGCCTGCTGAGTTAACCCGAATGGCCATCAGCTACAGCCAGATTGCCTCGGATGCACCGCCCTGCCTGCTACCCAGCAAAGCTCCACCCACAGCTCCTGCCCCCACCACGCTTCTTCCTGGAAGGCCACCCACAAACCCTCCTCTGCAGGCAGTGGCTGTACAAAGGCTTTCCCAGACAAGCTTTATACAAAGGTTTTCCTTGGAACCTCTGAACCCAGGGGTAGGTCAAGGACTCTCAGTCCCATTATAGAGATAAGGAAACAGAGGCTCTGAGAACTGGAATGACTTGCCCATAGTAGAACCACTTAGAAGAGGTGACTATGCTCCCATATTCGATTTCAGTGCTCTGACCCCATGTTCATAGCATGTTCCTAGCTTACAGCAGCAGAAACCCAGGCCAAATGGATATTCTGAAACCTTTAGATGGTGCCAGGTTTGGATCCTAACACTACCACTCACTAGCTCTGTAGTCTTGGGCAAGTCACTTTCCCTCTAGAGTCTCAGTTTTCTCATCTGTAAAGTGCTCCTAATAACCTCTGTTTCAGAGGGTTGTTGAGAGGATTACATCAGAGGTGGTTGTTCCTTGCACAGGACCTAGTTCAGTGTATGCAATTTCCCTCCCTGGTCAGATGAACCTTTGGCAAAGGGCTGCCTCCAGACATGGCTGCCAGGCTGGGCCTTGCTGTGTTTCTCCCTGGGCATGGCTCTGCCTACCATGAGCCCTGAGCACAGCGGGAGTGGCCCAGGAGGCGATGGCAGACCTCCCCACCTCCAACCCTCACCCTAAAAAGGGCTCCAAACTCCTTCTATAGATTCTTTACTGGGCAGAGGGAGGGAGGGAGAGAATCATGAGAATAAGAGAGGAGGAGACTGACAGAACAGGCCTCTGCCAGCCTCACTGTGGGCACGTCACTTCCTACAGAGGCTGAATATCAGGCCCTAATCCCTGGATTAGACTGTAAATATTACCTCAGTCGAATAGACTTGCAGGTGTGACTGAATTAAGGATCTTGAGATGGAGGGATTCTCCTGAATTATCTGGGATAGTCATGCATGGGGGGCTAAGCACAATCATGAGGCTCCTCATGAGACAGACATAGGGGGAGATTTAACGCAGATGGAGTACAGGCAGTGTGACCACAGAGGCACAGACTGGAGTGATGTAGCCACAAGCCAAGGGACGCCAGCAGCCACCAGAACTGGAAAAGACAGGGAATGGACTCTCCCTCAGAGCCTCCAGAGGGAGCACAGCCCTGCTGACACCTTGATTTCAGACAAATGAAGCTGATTTCAGACTTCTGGCCTCCAGAACTGAGAGGATAAAGTCTAGTCTTTTGAAGCCACCAGGTGTGTGGCTGTTACAGCAGCCACAGGAAACGAACACACTCACCCCTCTGAGCCTGTGTGAAAGCTCTGTGATCCCATGCTTGTAAACCCTCAGGACTAAACCAAGCTCCTTGTTAAATAACCAAGAAAGTGACTCAGTCATTTGACTTCACATGCCACCCTTCTCAACAGTAGAGGGCCAGCGCAGGACTGAGCACAACCTCAGTGCCCTCAGAGGAGGGTCAGGAAGTCTCAAAAGTGCTCCAGCACGCCCAGAGCCTCCGACTAGCACGGCCCGTCCACACTCTTTTACATCCTTGTACAGGTGCTCTGTTTACTTCTGCTTGAGAAAAAAAGGGTTCTGATTCTTACCAAAAAAAAAAGTTTTGGCACAGTCCCAAAGAATGTAATTTTAGGAAATGAAACAGCAGAATGAATCGTACCAAAAAAAAAAGTTTTGGCACAGTCCCAAAGAATGTAATTTTAGGAAATGAAACAGCAGCAGAATGAATCATAAAAGCCACTGGGCTAGTCCAATGACTTCCTGTACAGACCAAGAAACCAATGCCAGAAACGGTCACACAGCCAGTCAGCAGCTGAGACAGGGCTACGACGCAGGACTTCCTGCTCCTCTCTCTCTCTCTCTCTGTCTCTCTCTCATGAGATTCCTAGTCCTCCTTGGTTTGCCAACTTTCATCCTCAGGGAGTGACCATTGTATTAGTTCCCTGGGGCTGCTATAACAGATTACTGCAAACTGGGTGGCTTAAAACAACAGAAATTTGTCTCAGTTCTGGAGGCTAAAAGTCCAAAACCAAAGTGTCAGCAGGCCACGGTCCCTCTGAAGACTCTAGGGGACGAATCCTCCCTCGTCTCTGCTAGGTTCAGGTGGCTCCTGGCCGTCCTCGTCACTCCTTGGCTTACACATGCATCACTCCAGTCTTTCCCTCTGTCTTTTCATGTGTCTCCCCTGGAGTGTCTCTGTGCTTTTTCTTCTTATAAGGACACCAGTCATTGCGTTAGGGCCCTCTGGTATGCCCTCATCTTAACCTGATTACATCTGCAAAGACCCTGTATCATATTCACAGGTTCTGGGTGGACATAACTTTGCGGGGGTCAGTGCAGAGGAGGACACTGTTCAACAAAGTACTTGTCTATTTGGGCTCTTTATCCAAACAAATGAGTGTCAGGGGCTTGATAGTCCAGCAATAGCCAAATAATTAAACATCTGAAGACTTTTCTCTGTGCCTCTCTCTCTACTCTGTATGGTAGTAACCTGTGGCCAGTTCTTCTGCCTCTTCTAGCCTGTGCATTCCTGGAGAGCAAAAACTGAGTCC
This sequence comes from Galeopterus variegatus, assembly GCF_000696425.1. NCBI lineage: Eukaryota > Metazoa > Chordata > Mammalia > Dermoptera > Cynocephalidae > Galeopterus > Galeopterus variegatus. The sequence continues at coordinate 1,521,754 of NW_007726122.1, forward strand.
CCAGCCCCCTAACATAGTCCTGGCACAAAGAAACTTTGGAACCCTGGCCAAACATGTATGAAATGAGACATTTGGAAGCAAAGACAGAAGAATGTAATTTCCGGAAATGAAACAGCAGCCTAATGACTTGTAACATCCACTTGATGGCATCCACTTCTCAACCTCCTGTCGCTTGCTGGTTTCACAGTGGACACTTGACTTGCTGTGAGCAAAGCAAGTATCCGGGGCTTCTTCCTGAGGGTCAGGAATGGGGCTGGCATCTGGCAACCAGCCAGCAGGGGGCAGAGTGGTCTCAAGGACGGAGCCCCCCAGGGTTGAGCTCTACTCGCCCAGCAAGCAGACTCCCAGAAACAGCGTTTCAGACGCAAGGACCCTGAGAAAACAGCTAGTTCAACTCCTCTTTGTACAGATGGAGAAACTGAGGCCCAGAAATGGGAAGAGGCTTGCCCAAAGTCACACAGAGAGTTGGGACCCAAACTCCAGACTCCATTCCCTGGGCCAATTCTAGTGCTGCCTGCAGGCTCAGTCTCCCCGGGACCAATTCTTAACCAACAATGGATAAAAGAGCTCATCTGTTCAACACGGGCTTTTTACGAGTCCCCTCCCCAATTTAATTATATGTTCACAATGTGTATCCCCTTTGACCTAGTGTATCATTCCTAGTGTATCGTTACTAGGTACATTCCAGAAATGTATCCTAGAGGTGCACAAGAATGTTCATTGTGGGGTGTTGTTTATAGGAGAGAAAAAACTAGAAACAACACAAAAATTGGGGCTGTATTTATTAAGCCAGTATGGGGCTGGTTTAATAAATGATGATATATCTGTTTTATGGAATATTGTACAATCCTTAAAAATAAATTTTAAAAGGATATTTATAAAGATAATATTTATGCTAGAAAACTGCAAAAACAATATATGTAGTACATTTGTAATTTTAAAAATTATTTTAGATATATATTTTTTATATATATATATATATATGTATTTTATATATGCCCTTAGGCCTTAGCAGTCCCCGCCTTGGGTTCCACTGTCTGGGGTGCGCTGCATTTCATAAACACACACAAATAGGTATTACAGATGACACAGGCACTTCTGTTACTTGGGATCTGGTGCTCAGTGCTGCATAGCACAACCCTAAACATCAGCTGGGGACTAACATCACTCAAGCCCCAGGAAATGTCTCCAGCTCATGCCCTCTGTTTCTGAGACAAAAGGGGGCTGAATCCCAATACCTCTCAATGTACGGATTCTGCTGCTGCTGACATCAGAGATGGGCACTGCTTCAGGGTGCAGGGAAGATTTGAGCGGTGGACATGCTTAAGCACGTAAAAGACAAATTAATTTGTCACATACTTCCTCTCAGATAGCATGAAATGCAATATTTTCTCGCATAACAAAGTGTCATCTCCCAGTAGTGCCAAGTGTCCATTTCCTTGTTTTTCTTCATGTTCTAATTCGTGGTTCCAGAGGTACTCGCTAATTAGCACACTATTTGCAACAGCTGCACATAACAGCTGAGTACTATTTTGCAATAGCAAACAATTCATTTTACTCTTAAATGTTGCCTACATGTGTGTCTAGACATAATATGCATGAAGCATAAGACCAATTCTTTACACTGACAACTAAGTGAACCTTGGCCACCATTTTAAATATTAAATTGAATTCAATCAAATGTTAAAAATATTCTTAATGTCAGCTTTATTGAAATAATTTTGATCTAAATTTTTAATATTTACTAATTGTAATTTGAGTTTTGCCTTTTTGTCTTACTAGATAATTTTGAATATTTTAGAAGAAAAATAACTTTTTTAGAAAAACATTTTAAGTATTAAATACTTAAACATATGGTATGTGGGACACCAATTGTACTCTTGCCTTGGGCCCCTTAAACGTAAGGTCTAGGCCCATGTTTAGAAAAAGATACTGATAGAACATATGCCAGATTTTTAAAGAAGGTTGACTGTAGATTGTGGGATTGCCATGATTTCTATTTTCCTTTCTTTCTTTCTTTCTTTCTTTCTTTCTTTCTTTCTTTCT